>NW_008580162.1:497493-510189 GCF_000520115.1 Aphanomyces invadans
CGGGGGACAGCCGAGGTAGGGGCAATGTCTTCCGTCTGCATGTACGCAAGCATGTCGTCGGCAGTGAATGCAAAGGGTAGCCAAAGAAGGTCGCAAGCTTGTTCTAGGGCAGCAACCAGGCACGTGTTGCCGGTGTTGGCGACGATCTTGAGCCAAGTGCGGTTGGTGCGGCGCTACTTCATGAAGTCGCCAGCACCCTCGCCGCTGCGTTCCTTGGCAGGGAGTGCCAGGTACTTTTCCAGTAGGGCTTTGGCGGCACCCAGCGAGGAGCTTTCGAGGTAGCCTTCGAATACACCCTCGCGATTCGTGACTCATCAGAGGGGTGGAGCCATTGGACGAGATACCACGTTTCGTAGGGTTGGTCGGGGTTTGCTTGCTTGTCCATGAGGCCGTGAATGCGTTGCAGCGTAGGATTTGCTGCAACTTTGGCATTCGTGGCAGTGGTGCGTGAACGCCGGTCGCTAGTTGTTGGGGCGGCGCGGGTTTGGAATCACAGCGCGGACATTGTTTGCTGGGGGCAGAGTAGGGGTCGAAGTGCGGGTGCCTGAAGTTGTAGTCGTGGCATCGGGGTCGTCCGTGTCAGAACTGATGGCCGTTACCGAACCAGCGGAGTCAGAACCAGAGTCCCCCGAAGCTATATCGTGGTCGTCGACGTTGGGTGGAGTAGCGGTCGCAGCTGGTACAATGGTTGGGCTGGCGGGGGACGCAGGGCGGGCAGAGGGGTGTCATCGTCCGAGTCGGGGTTGAATGTTGAGACGGGCGAGAGAAGGGAAGGAGAGGCAGGGGTGTCAGGGCGCGGGGGAGAGGCCGTAGGGTCGGTGTGGGTGGCAGGGTGTCGGCATTTTCCGGTGTTCACTGCAGGCATTTACTAGCCCCTAGAAATCGTGAAGGAGGAGGACAAGGACAAAATTTTAATAATATTTTCAACAAATGCCATCTCTTCTCATGCATGGTGGTTGGCTCAAGGCACTTGGAGCTCTTGTCCATGGAAAAACTGATCAAACGAAGCGACCAGACGCCGACGACACGAGGGACAAAGCCGACGTCGTTCGGGCTGCGCCATGGTCCACTTGAATATTCGTCGGGTTGAGAAATATCTCTTCTGTCACGGCTTCCTTCGTTAGCGGCCGAGTCTTGCGAAAGCTCCAGTACATGACAACGATACCCAGTATCTACAACAAGGGCGTCGTGTGAACTTGAACGACTGGACGCCACAAGTTGTACCTGCGTGAGCGGCAGCATGGGAAATGGAAATGGTAACTCGCACACTCGGTCTCCGACGGACCCACCCGTGGGTTTGCCTTGGGATGGTGCTTGCAGGGACGAGCAATTGTACTCGCGTTGGAGCATGCATCCGCGTTCGACAAAGTCCACCAAAACGTAGATCTGGTTTTGACCATGCAATGAGTGCCATGCCAAGCTGCAGATTCATGCAATCGTTACCTGAGCAACGATGACGACCGCGGACAAGATGGCCATCAAGACGAGCACTTTGAGAATGCGGGAATCGCGTGTCAGGACGAATCGATCTTCCATGCTGCTGGAGGATGAAGTGAATAGGACTCGTGGCGGCAATTCGTCGGCACTCTCGGACCGGACGACCGTCGGGTTGGCCTTGAGGGCATGCTCGCGCAGCGACGCGATGGCAGCTGACCGCTCATGCATTTCTCGGATGGATTTCAGACGGCGGTGGATTCGAATGCCAAATATGACGGCAAGGGTAGATATGAGGAAGAGAAGCACTGGTGCCATGGAATATTGAATGAGAATGTGCCACGACCGGTATATGCGCTCGGGGGCAGCGTCGTCGTCCCATGTCGGGAGGAGGTACAACGGGCGGACACACGCAAACACAAACCACGTGAGAAACAGCCCCAGCGCCGTTGACGCGCGGATGGGGATTTCAGCACTCTCCAGATCTGTCGGACGGATGACAATCCGTGCCCAAAACGCTACCGACAGAATCCTGCAACGATCATGACAAATGTGCTCGGTGCCAGTGGGCAAAGACGTACAAAACGCTGTAGAGGGACGCTGTGCACACGTCTGAAATCAAACCACTCACGACAGGGGGGTAAATAAAGTCGTAGGACATCGGGTCCACCGCGCGGGCAATAAATGTGACCGACGCAACGATGAGGAGAGTATACACTTGCTTCTGAATCGGAGAACCTTCCCATGTGACGATAAGGACGCGGCATGAGTACAGCACGGACATACCTTTGCATCGATGGACCGAGTACAGCTTGTGCACACACCCGACCAACGCTGCAATCCCCACGACGCCGCACACGATGGCGTATGCAGTGTATTCGTCCCGATGCAAGTCCGCATATGTGTTCGTGACGTCACATCGCGACATCTTCATGACTATCCCATAGCAGCACGTCTTGCCCGGGACGAGGAAGCATTGATCTGCCATTTCCGCAGACCTTTCTGGACCGTCGCGGACTTCTCAAAAATGTCGGTGCTGGACACAAGATTCGTTGTTGTGATAGGCCATAATTCGAATGTTTCTGTCCAATCCAAGCGATTGAATTTTGACGACCAAACGACGCCGCATCGCCGGCGGCATCCACATGGACGGCGACGATCCGCGCGACCTCTTCGGCTCCGAGCCGTTCGAAACAACCAGTGCTAGTCATACCGCAAGGCGGAGCGCCATGGAATCACCTTGAGCACAATGGCAATGCCAGTACACATCTTTGTGATGGTGGTTCGTTGGTGCGCGACAAGGTTTTGAAAGCGCTATCTCGTGCACACTGCCTACAGGCGGCAGCAATGAAAGTCGCAACGGATTGGGGGGTCACTTCATCGGTGGCGACACTGACTCCCTCGCCTTCAGTGGACAGACACTGTCAGCGATATCTTCAGTTCCCAGCAACTAAATCCCCCTGCTGGTGTGAGCCTCACCCCAGCATCATGACGGGCTGCCGTGGACGGCAAGCCCTCCCAGTTACAATGAATCCATCCACTGACTTGTCCCGATGCAGTGCCCCTTTGAAGCGCAAGCATGGGGAGGTCCCACGAATTTACCGAAGCCGACCGTGTTCCATGCCAGTCGACAATCGAAATCGATTTTCTCCTTCAGCTATCTGGCCCAACACCCCACGAAGTCCAAGCGTCATGGCCATGCCCTCAACTTATCGCAGTTCAAAGAAGATCCATGCATCCTCCATCTCAGGCGTCGGCAGCCTCTAGTGCTGCCGACGATGGAGATGCGCCTTGCGTGGGGAGAAAACCTAAAAACACGAATTTTGTTCACAGACTGTCAATACAAAATGGAATAAATAAAATCAAAAAATCTCAATTGAATCCTTGCGCGATGATTGGTGGAAAACTTCGGCTTTGTGTGGCGCACAACACCAGTCAGTAGTTCCTTAGCGCTCCGTCCAAGCATCAACATGACGTTTGTCGGCACCGTGGTGGGCGCGGCCCTCGGCCTTAGCACGAAGCTTCTTGTCAACGCCTTGCAGAAGGTCCCTCTATCGCGCCGTACGTCCTACTTTACACTGTCTTCGTCCATTCTCATCGCACTGCATGATTGTGTAGAACCGTGGGAACACCTCGCCTTGATCGGTGCCGGCGCCTTCGTTGGCAACCTCGCCACCGACAATGTGGAAAAGGACAAGAAGGAAGTGGAAGCTCTCCGTGCTCTTCTTGGCAACGTCGAGCAACGCAAGGCCGTTCCTACCGCCCAAGATTAATACCTAACCTAGATGTCTCCCGTCCTGCTCGATCCCTCGCGCGCACTCGCCCGTCGACTCTACAGCATGCACCACGGAGATCATCTGGCACACATGATTGACTCGTGGTACATGGACGTGGGTAGGTGGTTGGTTGTTATCGACACATCATAATCTATAGTTTACTCCTGACTGGTTGCATTTCCGTTGGCATCACTTGACCGCTTTCGCTTCTTGTCTGCCTTCTTCTTGTCGCCCTTTGTCGGGCCCGACAGCACTTGTAGCATCTGGGCAACCATGCCCTTCAACACGGGACTCGGAGTCGCGCCATCCTCCACCACAAGCAGAGCCTGGAGTTCCTTTCCCAACGCGATCGCATCGATCGTGTCGTCCTTGGCGTCAACTCGGGCCTTCAGCAACGCCTGCGTGCAGTTGGCGACGCCCTTGAGGCGCTTGCCTTTGACTTTGCTCAGGCTCTCCAACAACGCGTTATGCAGTGCTGGCCCGGACGATGCCAGGACGTTCCCAGCGATCGCGTTCTTCGTCTTGAGGAGGGCCGTCATGTGCCGCACAACTTCAGCGCGGGCAAAGTCGTCCGCGGCCTTCGAGTCGTCGACCACCAGCGACGACAACAACTCAAACAAGAACGATCCAGCCATGACGGGCACGGTTTGCACAAGGTGGTCGAGCACAACACGAGGAAGCTTGGCATGTTTCTTGGTCAGCAGCGTCGAAATGGACGGGACGACCGCAGCGTGGATAGTGGCGACGGCCGAGGCGTCCAGGTCATTGTGGGTCTTGGCATCTTTCAGACCCGTACGCACGAGGTACGTCACGAGGGCGGCGGCAACGGCGGCTTGCTTCTTGTCACAAATGGTCGCGCTGGCAATCGTAAGAACTGCCTCCAACGCGGCGACGACTTTGTCCGTGCAAGTAGCGGCTTCCTTGGTGCGGCGCGCAATCTTGTGGAGGACGGCGCCAACTCGTTCGCTCCACACCAATGTGTCGCTATGGGGCTTGAGCGCCGTCCACGTCTTGAACAACGGCTCGATCATGTCGACGGCATGCACGGCACCCGCGCTGCTAGCGTACACCTGGAGCAGATCCAATACGCGGACCTTGAAGTGCAGCGCCGCCATGCGCAGCCGCTTGGCATGTTGCTTGGCCTTCTTCTTCTCGGCAACGTGGCCGACCATGGCCGACAGCGCCGCGTCTTCGCGCTGGAGCTCGGACAACGCGATCGTGTCTTCATCGTTTTGTTCATCTTCCATGTCCTCGTCGTCCGCGTCATGGTCGTCGGCAACGTTGGTGAGCTTGGATGGGTCGATGGGCGCGCCATCGTCGTCGTCTTCCTCGTCCATGTCAAGCATCGATTGCTCGTCGTCTGCAGAGCTCACAACGACGTCAACCATGCTTTGAACACTCGCCGCATCCAGTTGCTCCATGATCGACCGGAACACGTGGTTTACAACATCACGCATCACGCTCGACTCTTGCGCCAGCATCGCGAGCAGCATGTCGGTCAAGACAGCGACGGGCTGGTGGTCGTCGTCTGCCCCCACCGGGACCTTCATCTTTCCGGCCGCTTTCTTTGTCGGCGCGTTCAGTTCGGTTAAGCACCGCGCGAGATCCACTAGCACCGACGACGCTTCGTCACGCTGGGCAGGGTCCAGCAGCTGCAGACCCACGCACACACTGAGTAATGTGAAACCCTTGAGGCGAAGGGCATCTTTCTTATCGGTAGCGGCAGCCACTTGGCCCACGAGCGACTTGAGCTGCTTGCCGACCGCCGTGCGCTGCGCCGCGTGTTCGGTGGCCAGCGGCGTCTTCAGTGCCAAGCGGCCTTCCGTTGTAAAATCGCCCCACAATTGCCACAATCGAAACGGAACACTCGTGTCGAGCGCCACGGTCGTGTCCTTGAGGACCTGGTTGCCCAGACCGAGCAAGGCAAACACGCGCTTGCCGAGAGCCGTGATCACTGTCGAGCTCAACGCAGGCGACGGCTCAGCGGTGGCACCCGCCGCCGCCTTCTTCTTGCCCTTTTTGGCCACCGCAGCAGGTTCAAAAAATGCATGCGTGAGAAAGAAACCAAGCGCTGCGTTCCACACCGCGTCCGACGTGGTCGCTGCCGGCAACTTCAGCGTGGCGGTGTACATCGTGTCCAGGGCCCACATGCGGGCGCTCGTGATGCGCTTCGCCTGGAAGTCCGCGCGCTCCTTGTCCTCTTCAAGCGCCAACAGTGCTTCGAACCCGCCCTTCTTCTTCATGTCGGCCGCATCGTCGTCGTTGTCGGGCAAATGCGACACCAAGCACGTCAACGGGTGCAAAAAATGATGCTGTAGAAAGTGGAAAAACTCGATCGGTTGCGTCGCCACGAACGTCTGAAGCACGTGCACTGCGGCTTCGTGGAGGTACGTCTTCTTGGACACGGCGTTGTTGTGAATGCACTTGACGAAGTGCGGGGTCAAAATTGCTCGCAATGTCGGGCCAGGAACGCATGGCAGGAGCGCTTCAAACAGTTTGAGCGCTGTCCCCCGTCGTTCGTGGGACGAGCCTTGGGCCACCAGCATGCCTTCGACGAGCACCGACCACATTTCCTGGAAACGCTCTTCGTCGAGCTTGGACGAGGACGTAAAGTGGGCCACGACGCGGCGCCACGACGAATGCAAGCGAGGGTAGATGGACGTGGACGACTTGAGCGGATCGACGAGGTGGTGCAAGTGGTGTCGACTCAGGATGGTTGTGATCGCCGGCACGGCTACAACGCTTGCGTCGGTAGCAATGGCGTGAGTGTGGACGTATTGGTGAAGCCCGACGGCGAGGCCAACCTGGTCGGCGTTGAATTGTGCGACTGGGCCAGCCAACAATGCTACCAACTTGGGCAACGCCGTTGAAATGAATGTCGCGGGGGTCAACGATTCCACAATCGTGAGCAGCCCTTCGAAACACACCTCTCGAAACCACTTTTTCCACTTGGACAAGACAATGACTTCGTCCAACACGGTCTCGATCAAGTCGGCGTCACCAGCCAGCCTTCCCGACGCGTGGATGGCGAGGAGTCCAAAGAGCCGCCCAAACATGTGGTCCCGCTGCTCCATGCCTTTCATAGATGCAGACACGTCCATTGTCGACTGGAGCAAGTCCAGCACCGACTCGACAGAGACGGCGGTGGGGAAGTGGTGCAGGAGTGCCGTCAGCGCTGTGCTGAAACCTTGGCGCGCGGCATCGCGAGACGATGCAAGGCCACGAATCAAACGCTTCAATGTGTACGACATCTCCTCGGCATCGTTTGCTTGGGTCAGGTGCTGCACAATGGATTCGACGGCGGCCACGCGGGTCGATGGGTTCAATTCGGCCAGATCCCAAAAGACCTTCAAGAACGCGTTGCGAGAGTCTGACGTGGCGGAGGTGCTAGTGGTCGATGCCGCATCCTCTGAGTCATCCTTTGACGCAGCAGTGGCAGGAACGGAAGCCGCAGACGCGGCGGGCTTCAGCTTCTTGGTGGCCATCGCTCGTGTGGATCTGCTGCCGAGACGACAAATTTGATTGGTGGTCAGCAAATGGCCAATTTATTTTATCACCAGTCGTTTGGTTCTTTATCACTTCACGACCGCTTTTGATTGGGTCAATCTAAGACTCGATACAAGAACACATCAGCTATTATCGAGGGCTCGACCATCGGCCCATGCAGAGATGTGCTTGACGCGCGCGGTGCTCGACGGCTTCCACGTGCAAAACCATGCCCGCTACGTGCATGTGTTCATCCATTCCTCGACTAGAAGGCCTTCGAATCTCTGTCGCTACGTGGCTCATACATTCGACTAGGGCCACACGTCTTCAGCAACCGTTCCATGGCGCTGGATGCAGTCCAACGAGATGCTATTGTTCTCACCATGCAGACAAAACGGAGTGGGTCGACAACACACATGTACAGCCTATTCGACTAGATGGGGAATACGCGCAGACGTCGATGTCGTTGGAAGCTCTTGCCTTTCGCAATCTGCGCGAATTTCTCTCGCCGCACATCCATTGCCGTTCTTCCAATGCTGTCAGCCGAATTCCACCATTGTATACATCACGTTGCAGCTGTACCACACCGATGAGTCGAATCATCATTGCGATCTGTGTGCGATATACCTCAGAGTTACCAGGAAGCGTTGAATAGGCCGGACCGTCACGGCTTGGCGTCGCCGCGCTGCTCAATGTTCATGGTTTTCATTGACTTGTCGGTTGCGCGGGATGCTTTGACGGATTCCTCCAAGCTCCACCCCAGTCATCGTCATCGGCGGAGTGTTCAGCGGCAACAAGGGGCCGTGGCTGCAGGATATGAGAAAAGCATGGACGACGAAAGCCCACAGGCGTAATGCACACGCTCCTTCGGGTGCAATCTCTAGTGCGCCGCCAGCATGGGATACTGCCTCATCAGAACCGAGACGGCGACTTGGCGCTGCATCGAGCGCTTTTCCAGGGGGTAATCCCCGTTTTCAGTCTTTCAAACGTGGCAGCGGCAATGGGCGTGATTACGCAGGCTCAAAAAAACGTCGGGAAATGGTCACCCACACATGCCCACGACGTATAGAAGCCGGAGAAACCAACAGGATATTGTATTGCCTGGAGCTTCGTCAACCACATCTTACATGTTGGTCATTCCGCAGAGGATGAACGAGCCACAGGCGCTTTGGAACGAGCTGCCAGGATTTTCAGCTTCCAGTCGGCGTACGATGCTGGACAAGGTGCTTCTTTTGCCTCTTGGACGGGCAATGTTGGTTCTGGAGAAGGAGTCGTCGGCTGTGGAGAAGCTACTCGCATGGATGATGTCTCACGAGCGCTCCTGGAGACAAACGAAGAAAAATCCATACCCATGGCAAGTTTCGTGTGTTGCTGAATCAATCGTTTGATGTGATCCAACGATCTTGTGTTGGACGGCGTCGATGCCATGTTGGAACCCTTCACCGCATTGTCCATTTCCTGTGGCGTCGACTCGGACACGTCGGCCTCCCTGAGCTTTCGCTTTCGACCTGCATCCATTTTATCATCAACCATGCATGATGAGGTCACGGCATACCGTGACGTCTCATTTCCGTGGACGAGGAAGGAACGTATGTAGTCAACGCATGCTCACACAATTTCTAGGGTTAATGACATCAAGGGAGTGCGTGAAGTAGGGAATGATTCGACATGCACGCACCTCGATGGACGACACCACACTCGCAAACTCTTTGGGCTGGGACATGGTGAGCTGAAGAAGCTGGTTCTTGTCCACCCGGCACTACTCACACCACATGAAAGCATGATTTTCACTTGAAACTACGACACGTACATTGGTTTTGACCGCGCATGCATAAAATACGGCGGCGGGAAACAGAGGCCGCGTCACGTCGACATGACGCTGCTGTGACGAGGTCAACTTGGCCATCATTCGATGCTGCGTGTCCACAAAGATTGGGTCACACCATAGAAAGGATGGTTTAAAGGCTACCTTATACTCATCATGCACGGAAGCGACGTAGTCTTTGAGTGCAGGGCATCCAAACTTGACACATAAAGACGATGTTGTGATGGTGGCCGTGGTTTGAAGGCGCAAGATACTGCTGATGTTGCGCACACATTGTTTGTGCTTGCCCAAACTCGTGCCCCCTGACAGCAAATACAGCTTTCGGCTATCAACAGGTTCCTGAAGTACTTCACATGCAAGCTCCAGGCACGCAGCCGGTCGGCCCAGCATTGGGATGGATTGCCCTCCCTACATCATAGTGCGGAGTCACTTTAGACATTTACGACGTCCACGCGTGCATCGCATCCATACCCCTTGAAGCTTCAATTCGAGCAAACGGAGATATTCCTTCGCCTTCCCGACAACCGCCGCCGATAGCCCGCCATGTTTCTCTGCCAAAGCCTGGAGTTCCATCTCTTGCTTGACAAGCAATTGAATTTTTTGGCGCGCACGTAACCGAATTTCCGGATAACCCACACACGCTTGTACTACGTACTCTGGAGTACTAGTATTATCGTACAGGTACGTAAAGTACAGCTTACCGCATATTAGAGGAGGAATTTTCCGAAAATTGCTCCAACAACAAAAAATTCGTCAAGCAATGGCACTTGGAGATCACATGCTGACTCGAACTGCTGCAGCAATTCAGTACTGTTTGCCACCATGCAGACGATAAACATAGGAAATTGAACCTCAATGGAATTGAAGTCGGCACCAATATGTTCATGAAACCCTTGCCGTCCATACGACACAGCAAGCCGAATACATTGACCGTGCGATTCCATATCTGGCGCGCTGCTCCGAGAAATGAGCTCCAGCCTTAAGAATTGGGCGAGTTCACACCAAGCATCCTCTTGAGTATGAGCAACTGTGCTGCGCAACTCAAACTCAAGCCTTCGTTATGTGGTTGCTTAGACAACCGATCTAGGAGCGTTAGAGTTTCAGTACACTCTAGAGCACTTCTGGTGTTTGAGGGCTGATACTTCGTCTCGTACTGTACCAGTAACCTGTGGTGTGTTTCACTCATTGCCAGAAGCACATCAAGTTTGATACTTGCCCACGGCGCACCTTCCGATGCATGATCCCGGAAAGATATGATCAGACGATGCGGCGCCATGGCAAGTGGTGCAGCTCACTCTATTCACGGCGCGTCGCTGGTTGCGCGATGTGTTTGCCGTGTCCTAGTCGTCCGAGACTACATCGTGGTCAATTGTCAATGAACTTTCCATATTTAGTACTACTAATGATTGCTTACAATCGTACAGTTTCCAACGAGCAGTACCCATTTAGTACATCAGATTACTAAGATGTGCGAAGCACTTCCACTGTCGTCACTTCACATTTTTTCGCGCAGTTCACGACAGAACATGCAAGAGGAATCGCAAGCCCTCCTGGCAAAAGCGCCGCCGCAGCGTGCGTCTACCGTGCCGATCGTACGACAGATGTCGTCTTTGGCGGAGAACACCAACCAGGCGAACGTGAACAAGCATGTCGAAGTTGTGCTCACGACGGTTGGCGTCGACCCAGCCGACACGTTCACGGGCTCCTTTGTGTACTCGTTAGTTGTGCTCATCATCGCGGTACCGCTCTTTCTCGGGCCTCGTACGTCTTGTTTATCTGTTTCATTCAAAGCACTGAACTGATTTTACCGATTAGTCCTCGTCTACTTCAAAATCGATGGCATTGTGACGTGGTCGTGGTGGATGGTGCTCTTGCCGTTGTGGATTTTTAATGCCTTGTGGTTGTACGCAACGTGCTTCATGAAAGGAATTGCCCCTGTTGACCGCGAA
Source organism: Aphanomyces invadans (assembly GCF_000520115.1). Taxonomy (NCBI): domain Eukaryota; phylum Oomycota; class Saprolegniomycetes; order Saprolegniales; family Verrucalvaceae; genus Aphanomyces; species Aphanomyces invadans. The sequence goes on from NW_008580162.1 coordinate 508,464, forward strand.
GATCACTTTGACGACTCGGTTGACGTCACTAATGTCGACGTACACACAACTACCGACACGTCCACCCAGACTGAAGTCGTTGAAGTCGATGCGACAACAACCGTCGAAACCAAGCCTGAGAACCGCATGTACGTGCGTCACTTGACAATTTCCTTTTGCACAACTTACGATCATATGTGATACGTAGCTTCAACGTCTTCGTCGTGCTCATGTACATCCTGACCGAAGTATTTGTCTGTCTCAAGTTGGAAGGCTCCATCACGTGGCACTGGGTGGCGCTCATGACGCCATACTACCTTGTTGCGCTGATGCAAGGCAACTGCGCTGCCTTTGCGAACGTTGGCCAAGTCGTGTTGATTGCCACGAAGCTCGACGGCACGCTCTCGTGGAGCTGGAACGGTGTTTTTTTTCCCTACTGGATTGGGGTCGTCGTTGGGGTCGTCCTCGCGGTATGTTCCAAACGGAGGCGTTCTATGTCTAAGTTTGCTCTACTCCTAGCCTTTGGGTGTGTACGCAGCGACGAAGTACTCGATGGCACAGGCTTCGATCGACGACGAACAGCCTCCTTCATTGTTTTGGCCCGTCGTTGGCGCGATCTCTTCGTTCGTCTTGGCTGTAGCGACATTCTCTCCGTTCTTGCTGCTCATGTACAAGCTCAACTGGGGCGAATTGGCCACAGTCGTCGTGTTCATTCCGTACTTTGTCGTGTTGACCCTCGTCTTCCTCGTTGTACGTGTGAACTTTGCATGGATTCGGTCGCTCTAAATGCACGTGTGTGTATGCAGGTGCTTGTCGCTGGCCTCACTAGCCTCTGCCGCGGCGTCAAAGAAGATAACGTTGTTTAATCCAAGGCGATCGTGGATCAATTGCATCGCTTGTCCTGTTCGACTGCCAATTGTGTCTTCGATGGAACCAGAGAACCTGGGCCTGGCCTTTGAGCACGGCTGGCCAAGGCAAGTCAAACCGATAAGACCCATCGAACGAGCTTCCACGTCCCGCGACGCCCTGCATGTGTCAATTGTGTGTGAATCTGCTCCACCTTTTAAGCAGTCCTCACGGTTGATATGCGGTAAGTGGCTACAACGTTGTCGCTGGCATCACCAACTGAATGGTCCGTTCGCTGAATAATGCGAAGTGCAACGAAAATGCCACAAACAAGTTTCAGTTCTTGCCCATGGCCCTCCATTCAAGACTTGGTGTAGCCGTCGATGATCCAGCTCGCTGAAGGGGCACACAAAAAATGTGCAAATAACAACCCCCTGGTCATATACTACTACTGATTTCCCTCGCTTAAGTCAAACGGTTCATTTTATGCAATTATCGCAATACATCCAAATATAGAGGTATAAATTGTTGCACAGACTTTGAAAACCAATCAATTCAAATTCATTACAGACCGTTTGATGTGAACATGGACAATTCATTGTCCAAAATGCCAGTGCGATTCCAGCAGTTGACAACCCTTTCTTTCGTTCGTGTTCCTCTTCAACGCAAGCCCAATGGTAGATTTAGTTGGACCAGAGGGAGATTAAATGATTCCTTCGCCCATAAAGCGAGCTCAGAATACTTTTTGTTGGATGCTGCATGTGATGCTCATACAGCTCATGTCTTTCATGAAGTGCCATGCACTCCTTCATCGCTGAAAATTCAAAAATTACTCGAGCACTTTGCTCCAAAGTAATCAGCCCAGATTCAAATTCAAATTGCCTTTCCAATTTTATATATT
>NW_008580162.1:513243-515684 GCF_000520115.1 Aphanomyces invadans
AGGAAGCCACGAGACATATATCCAGGATTTGGTCGAGTTCGAGAACGCAGTAGCGGCGTTCCGTTCGGGGGCAATGCGACGGGAAACGGCGTCGCCCGGCACCGATAATGAAATGCCCCGCGGTACATTTCCATGCCCAGGATGGCACACATCAACGTGCAAAACATGAGCAACACAAATACGTTCGCAAGTGCTGGCAAACTCGCCAGGAGAGAGTTCGTGAGGACCTGTCAATTGATGTCTTGATCAGCTGAATGAATACATTTGAATTGTCTGCAGAGCGTGTTGTACCAAACCTTTGTAAATTTATTCCTTTCATTGTTTATTGATTTCGGTCGTTGCAAAAATGGAGGCATCACTGTACCTCCGTCCCAGTTTAATCACTCCAAGCAGCAATTTTGTGAAACGAACGCAATCTTTGTTCGAATGCATGGAGTGTGGGGTATCAATCCAAAATACCTGGATAATGCTGAAAATGTAGCCAATCAGAAAAGATAAAATTTCATACTGTATCACCAATAATACAATTCAAGTCGACCAAAACAAAACATTTCCGGAAACCAAGCAGCATTATCCGTATGACTATGTTCAAGACAAGGCTTTTGTCAACTATCAACACCAACCCATCATCATAGTCTCTGTTTCTGCATCAAGCACTGCAGTCGTGAGCGAGAACATTCAAGAGATGCGCAACGAGACCGTGAATATTCACCGAGAGATCGCTGCGGTGAATGGCCGTCTCGATGATGTCACCCGAGTACTTACCACGGATGCAGAGTCCTCGTCAGGCGCACTTGCTTTAGCTCGACAAGACATTGCAAACATGCTTATTCAAGTGGCAGCATCGCTGTGTCCGACCTTGAGCACCACCCAGCGTACATCGCCAACGCGTCGCTTCAACGCATGGATGGGTTTCGCAAAGACACTGCCACAGCAAGTGGCCCAACTCACTCTCAAACTGCACATGGCGAATTCAAAATGTCACGACAAGTTTGTACAGTGAAGCAGACATGGCAACAATACCAATATGGCCTGAACACGCGACCAGCCGTCAAGCAGTAGGAAAAGTTCGATCGAGGTTGGAGAAACGCAGTTTCTGCTCCGGCGACAGCCTTTACTTGCAGGTGGCACAACATGAAGAGGGCATTGTAGTTTTGTAATGGAGTGCCTTCCCCGCAAAGCGACGGTGCGATTCATCCATGATATCTTGCCATCGAAATGCTACAAGAGGAGAGTCTTCCAGAGCACGAAGCCATATCGACGCTGGAAGTCGTTTTAGTGAAGCACAAACACTTAAGAGGATTTTGCGACTACCTCAAGAAGGCATCCGCCATATGCATGTCAGAAGGGGGGGCAGATTTGACAGGAAGATTGAGACACATTATAGAGCAAAAAGAGGGCATGTAATGCTACAGTAAATATCATCGACCTTCCTGCTGCATGGTCATCTGGGCTTTTTGGGAGAGTGTGGACTACATCTTTTCCCGACCAATGTGAGTACGGTTTCCAAGCAAAGTGAAATAGATTTTGATGTGAGCTATTATTTAAGATTGAAAAGTTGTCGGACACGAAATTTTCCATTCAAGCATAATGATTTCCAACCAAAGTGAAATCATGAATTACTTGCCATACTGCATATCTTCAAGGTAAATAGCTTTCATCATATTGCGCTGGCAAAACAATGCCTCACGAATCATCAAAGGTTGGGTAATACAACCAAGCGAATACCTGGCGGCGTCCTCCAAGAGACTCATGCGGGCCTCGAGGTACGTGTCAAAGTCTCGCCGATCAAACATGTCTTCGGTCCGCAGGGCCAAGTAACGCTTGATCGCAGCCTTCAAGACGCTGAAACAGGACTCGATAGGATTGAGCATCGGGGAGTACGGGCCAAGCCGAAGCAGCACCATGTCATCATGTGGGATCGCTCGAGTCTCGGTCTGCGAATGAGAAGGTGCGTTGTCCAAAACGATCACAACCTTCTTGCCTTGAAATTTTTCTTGCCAGGATGGTGAACTCGTCACAGCTTGGTACACTTCCTCGACAAAAGCAGCGTTTTGCCATTCGAATGCTTCCACGCTCAACGCGGCTGCAGACGAGACCATCGTGGGCGGACACAGCGCACTGGATTGGAGGTTGGGTCCTTTGGAGGGAGGAAGGGTCACCACAGCTCGTTCTCCTTTCTTGGCGCGGCTCAAAGAACGCTTGCAGTACAGGATGAAATTTGTTTCGTCGTAGTAAACGATGTAATCGGCATTTTCTTGGTGTTGAAGCAGCGCGCGGGAAAATGCTTATCGCTTTTCCTTGTTTGCGTCGTTGTTGCATGTCGATGGTTCAATTCGCACTTGCTTCACGGTGCACAGCATGCCGATGAGGTGGCGGCTGATGGTTTGAAGCGATATGTTGGTCCCAGCAAAGTCGAAGGCGATGAACTCCTTCATTTG
>NW_008580162.1:524284-526561 GCF_000520115.1 Aphanomyces invadans
GAAGATGTTATTTTCACAACTGGAACGCTTTTTCGAACAGTCGCTAATTAGTCAATCCAGCCAAAGCCGTCAACTGATCGGTGAAATTTGGACCGTGTCGATGGCTACAATTGTGAGCTCATAGGTTCAACTCTTTAGTCCTGTAGCAACACCATACAATTCCACTAGTACATTCATTCTATCCGATGACAAAGTGTTGGGCAAAACGAGGTGACTGGCGTGCAAGATTTCAGTATCAATTATGATTCAAATTCCGCAAGAGACCCCTGGTGACATGAAGGCGTAAAAAAAACACAATTCATGCATGTTAATGCAGGTTACAATCCCTACAATCTGTACCGCTTGCCGTACACAGCAAAGAGCTCCTTGTTCGTCTTGATCGTCTTGGTCACTTGAATGCACAGAGTTCACCCCTGTTGAAAATACTCACAGTTCTTGTGAAAACCGAGTTGGCACGATTGACGGTTGACAAACGATCCGACGCCTTTCCTTCCTCTAGCACACGAAGGCCGTCGACCCACCACGTCTTGTCATTCGCGTGGAATTGGCGCACATACGTTATATTGAATGGTAATTCTTCCACGAGGTCACCTTCGTAGACAGGCACGATGTCCCCTTGAAGCAACGTTTGAGAAGCAAAGACGCCGATTCCCGCGTTTGGAATCGTCGATTCGGCGGTGTAGACGATTGGCTTCTGAGCCCCATAGACACCTCGCTTTTTCGCATCACGCAACGTGAACAATTCGCGTGGAGCTTTCACAGGAGACTTTGCCGTTTGCTTGGCCTCCCACTTCAGTTTTCGTTCGCGGGGCATCGCTTGCTTCTCAGCAGCCGATCGTGTTGCCTTGAAGACGACAGACTCGCCGGAGTGCTGCCGGGCGCAGTGCATGCGCAAAGCGTCTTTTTGGTTTTCGTTGTACTTGGCGTCACATTTTGGGCAACGGTAGTCCCCATTGTCGTCCTTCGTGACCAGTGTTTTCCCCATTCGTGCAGTCCTCGAGTCAAATTTGAAGATGTAATTTTTGGTGGAACGCATACCCAAACAGACTTTGATTGGCTGATATGACATTTTCGTGATTGGTTGAAAGCCTCACATTTTTAACTTGTTGATTGGCTATAACCAAAAACAATGTGTTGTGATGGAATAATGTCGGACAACCGGTCCTACTCATCTGTGATTGGCTTAAATCGACAGAATTGCAAGACTTGGCATTCTACGACAATATGCTTCTCGACGGCGCTTTCTAGCTAGACGCGCAAATGTCACCATCTTCATTTGAGACAAACGACGCTGACGTCCGAGTTGAGTCCGGTCCCAAGACAGCGGCAAGTTCTCCGTGATGGTACTGAACGCAGCAATAATTGTTGGCGAGGTGTATGGGCCTGGAATGTTGTCACCCAACGCAGTTTTGTAGCAATGCTGCAACTCACCAACTGCAAAGCTCCATTCGCAAAGGATCTTGGCATGCTTCCTCGTCAAGTCCCTGGAGTGTAGTTTGAACAGAGCAGGAACCCCCCGGCCTTGTGACCCGCACCACCAAAGGTGCCAGCCAGTGGCCACATCAACGGATGGCAGCTCGAAATCTTCAGGGAGCAGGTGCCACCGGCCACCCCAGAAGTGAACAGGGTGGACGGGCAAGTTGTCGGATACGGCTGGGATCGTGACGGTATTGAGTGGCTGTGTCGTCGCCAACACGTCGTTGACGGACTTCTTCAAGAACTCCTCGAGCAAGGACTGGGTAATGTTGCCTGCTGTGACACCTTTGTCTTCGAGAAGCTTCGCAACACCCTCCCGAACTTCGTTTGGGAGCGCGCGGATAGCTTCCAAGTTCGTCTCTAGCTGCAAATGGAGGCCAACGCGAGGTGGGATGCCCGTCGGCTGCATGGTGGTTGAAAGCAAGGTCACTTTGGAGCGGAGATGCGCGGCCATTTGGACGTCACAAAACAAAATCGACGCGAGCAAGGGGTGCTTGGAGGGTAGGGCGTTGATAAGGAAGGTCATGTGGAAACCATGGACGCCAAGCACATTTTCAATACGCCACGGAGCGATGGGTGCGCCCAGAGCCGTGGGATGACAAGCATGCATGTGGCTTCGACGGTACTCTCGCTCCCTGGGAGGAAGTGGGGTGGGAGAGTCGCAAAGTCGCCGCTGCCCAGTGGGAGCCCTGCAACAACGCGGCCAACGTACTGGTCGCCGGCCCCATCGTAGTGAACGTAGCGCTCGACAACGCTTCCAATCGACCAACCACACCGAATGCACACATTCACGATTGAGGG
>NW_008580162.1:526661-529665 GCF_000520115.1 Aphanomyces invadans
GACAACGCTTCCAATCGACCAACCACACCGAATGCACACATTCACGATTGAGGGGCCAGAAGTACTCCCACCGATAGCAAGGATAGCGGCACCCTTTCGCAGAGAATGAGTGCCGACGGCTTCTGCCACAGCTGGAAGTGCATTACCGACGAGCTCAGATAGACGACAACCAAAACGATCTCGCTGTGAGGCACCAGGAAAGAGCTTGCCGGAGTCGTGCTCGGTGTTGCAGGCCAAGTACATCGTCATGGCAAGAATGCAGCAAGACTCGGGATGCTTTGGATTGGCGTACACGTGTTTGGGGTCTCGGCGCTTTGTCCCACCTTGGTCTGTCTTCGACTTGTAAAACGTGACCCCAAGCGCATCGCCCTCGTCTGTGAAGTGATCGATTCGAATTGCCGCCGTCGAACTTGAACGGCACATCGAATTCGACGACAAAATCAGAAACTAGTGTGTAAAGCCTGCGTCTGCCATCATCATGCTTGCCTTGCACAACTCGAGATAATGGTGATGTCGGAGTGGCTGCTTGGTACCGGCCTTGATAGCACCAGCTTGGGTCCCAGTTGCACACAGCCGCCGGATACCTATTCACCAGCATATCAATACATTTCGGATAGCCAAAATTTGCCTTGAAAGATGACGGTGGCATCACTTGCAACTCAGGTGGGGGCACCATGTTGCGCTTATTGTAGTAGCCTGTCAGCGCGGAGCGGTAGCCGGATAGCGTGGAGAGGGACACGCCTTCAACTTTGTAATTGTAGAGCACAAACTCAATAAAATCAGTGTAGCCAAAGACGTCAAGTTTGAACAAGCCATCGTCATCGACCATGAGCTTACGGCCAGACGATATGAACCATTTCACGATTTGGGTCATGCCACTACGGTAGCCCTTCTTCGAACTGTCGGCCAGTCGATTGTTCCGAAGGTCTTGTACCGTTGTGCTTTGCTGACGTATCGACGACAGACCTTCGCCTTGAGAAGGGTCTGCCATTTCCGTGTCAATACTTGCCAATCAATCCTGACAGGACCTCCTGTCCGACTCTTGTGTCAATTTCGAACGTCTAATTCTATCTTCGAGTTTGTATTGAATACGTTTTAAAATGAACATTAAACGTCGGACGCCAAGTCCGACAATGACTTGATTTCCGGTATACCGTCCGACTTTTTTTCACTAGTGATATCTGAATATCAAAGCGAATACCTCTCACATTCCATTGTTATCCAGGATGTCAAACGTTTTGGTCATGTCCGGCGGTCAGAAACCTCTGATAACTACTACCTCCGTCCCAGTTTTATCACTCCAAAGGGAATTGTTGAAGTTCTATAATAATTACTCCAACGGTGCAACTGTTGTGCAAGGATCCCGGGCAAAAAAATGAGCAAAATTCAATACAATTTGCAAGTGTATATTATTGACTATTTAGTCCAAGAAGACTGGGAACGTCAATGTCATCATTCGTCAGAATCGTCTTCAACCCCGAGGAGCTCAAGCTCCATGCAAACTTCGCTCAATTCCAAGTTCTTTGCCACGTCATTCGCTAGTTCTAGCATCATGTGAGACAAATCGCATTCACCTAAAGTTGCATGGCATCGTTGACCGAACTCATATCCGTTTCGATTGACTACGGCAACAAACCCTTCGTCGTCAGCGCTGCCTTTTTCGAGTGAGGGATTTTGTTATTATTTCCACCAGCACATCGGATGACTTCGAGCAAGCATGACTGCAAAGTCAGAAAGTTTGCGTTGAGAGTCGTTGAATCAATTTCATTCCACGCCGCCTCTGTGTTGCGGACAATGTCGAACAAGCATCTAGAGCAGTTTTGTTCTTGTAGAGACTGTATCGCACGAAAAAACCGAGGTCTAGGACATTCATGTCCGGCGAGTTTGGCGGTTGATATACGAGTTTGATGTCCCATCCACCAAGGGCGCACGCACTGACAATCTCGGCGTCAAGAGGGGAGACATGGGGTCTCGCATTGCCTTGTTGGATGGTCAATTTCCGCGGCTCATGCGTGGGCCACCGAGCTTTGATTGCAGGGAGCACATTATCGATTAGCATGCGCTTGTAAACGTCACGCGTCACACTGACTGGCGACAACTCCAAAGTCCCAGCCGGCCTGTTGCGACTGCTACGCATTGCTGGAACCCACTCCGTGAAGTGCCATGTGCCAATTTTGCCGCCATGTATTCGAGTCTTCATCCCAACGTGGTCTTGCGACCGCAGAGAGAAACATCACTTTCATTATGTGACTCTTTGACTTGGTTGTTCGGTGAGGTGGCTCTACATCTGGAGCGAGGTAGAATGTCTTCCGAACACGTATTGCAAAGAACCATTTCTCGTCCACATGCACGCAATCCATCATATCCCCGAAGAATATGGTTCCGTACTCCCAACTTGATTGCATCGAGTGCCCATTTGAGCCGCACCATCTTGTTTGCATCCGTCAAGGCAGGCTTGAGTACACTGGAGTACTTGACAAACATGCCCTTCTTGTAGTATCGGTGGAGCGTTGATTTCGGAACTTTCATAACTGCCGCGACGGATCGAAATGTGGTAAGACGGGCCTTTGGGATTGCGCGAAGTCGTTCGACGATTGATTGGTGTACTTGCTTTCGGCCGACACGGCCTTTCACCCTAGCCGCAACGTCAGAGCACGGTTGGCGAGGATCCAAGACGTTCACAGACGCGCGAACCCAAACGTTGCGGATCTTGCTTCGAGCAACACCAAAGTCCTTGGCGACGTCAACCATTGCACCACGAGGCAGCTTGCCATTTGCGCTCATGCATGCTAGAAGGCGTTGTAGGATCGCCGTTCTATCGAGGTCAGTGAGGTTGGGCTTCATTTCTCTGTAATTTTTCCAATGAAACATGCAATACATGGGCGTTCTGCGGTTTTCGCGCCATAACTTCCGCAATGTCCTTTTGACGCGGCAAGACCGCCAATCGAGCTCTTCGAGTTTTGGAAACACTTGGCGGAGAAGGTCTTCATGTGGCTTCATAGTG
>NW_008580162.1:539235-540365 GCF_000520115.1 Aphanomyces invadans
TTATCCATCATTCAATGGTTTGTTCGTGAGCGTCGATCAATTCGCACACGAGTGGTTGCAATAGATGTGATGAGTTGTATGAGCATGGTAATGTAAATTGCGAAGGTGATGATAAATTCCTCTAACACGTAATAATCTTCAAAATTAATAATATTCTCTGCAAAAACACCGAAGAGATTTTGACCTCTGGAATTTGAAGAATTGTACGGAAGGTCGGTCAATGCGTTCGACCACTGTCAATAAATCTCTGGGATGTAGTACCTCTTTCTTTCAGGTCCAAATCCCGCCAGAACTCCGACACAATCCCAAAAAACCACATGTTTCGCATAAGCACCATTGCGACTTCGAGTTGCCCAATGACCTTGCTTGTCCACCGATTCACCCGTTGAACCAAAGGTTTCAGACGTGGCGCCCTTCTTCATTCCAGCTTGTGTTTTGACGTTTATTGGATACCCAGTAGTTCGTGTTGCCTATTGATGGCTTTTTACTACTCTGAATTTTGCATTGGGGCACTTTGCTGTGCACCCTTCAAAGCGTACATGTCGTGCCAAAGCTTCGTCTCGGACAGGTCAGGCTGAGGCTCGTCACTTAAGTGCCACCGGTGGAAGAAGTACAATGCAAGCACGCCAAAAGGACAACGTGTGACATCCTTGTGCCGCATGAGCGTTGTTTGCTCAAATTTGGCGTATTGATTCCGCTTGGATTTTCGCCGCACACATCGAAACAGTTGGCAACATGAACACCTTCGTCCTCGAATGTCACCAGACCGATTCCTGAAAGCGCCAATCTTCGTAGATTGTCACATCGATTGCACAATGCAATCGACATCAAGTTGCGGGGCGCGGTGGTGCTAGCTCTGTTTGGTATGACTCGTGAAGAAGTTGTCGCTGATTCTTTGCAATATTGCTGGATTCACGCAATCGACCATGGTCCCCTTTCCTTGGTCAGTAAACTCGGGATTTTCTTGTTGCATCACTGCCATTCTTTGCTTCAGTCGCTCCTTGACGGCATTTGGGCATATTCGAGGAAATTGATATTGATTGAGGTCATACAGTGAACCCCGAAAAAGCCGATACCCCTAAAAATGCCGACCACCTCTGTAAGATGATCTGTTTTAATAAATTCTGCCA
>NW_008580162.1:544345-565599 GCF_000520115.1 Aphanomyces invadans
GACACGATCTTGTTTGTCTTCGTCTTCACCATTGCTTGTTTCGATCACCCCACCAGCGTCAGTTTCTGGTCGTTTACGTCCACTTGATCTCACCGGACGATCTTGGAGTGTTACATGTTCATCAGTGTAGCTACAAAGCCGATTCCAATGGATGAAATTCAATTGCTTGGCGGAGTATTGGCGATCCGTTTGCTCAGGTCGTGTCGAAGTGCGGTTGACTCGAATCTTGCCATAGCTTCATGCTCCAAAACATGGAGTCTCAGCGCTCTCTTCGTGCGTGCATCTCATTCACCACGCTTGCAGAATGTTCATCATGTTTCGTGCACGCGGTGAATGTTTGAATGCAGGAAAATTGACTCCTTGATGCCTGTTTATGATGTTTTGGTTCGTTGTACAAGATTTAATTTCAGCAGGAACGCAAATACGAACAAGCTCTGATTGGAGGCGAACGTGTGTGTGATTGTCAGTATAAATTTTCATGAATAAGGATGATGAATTGGTCAACCAACACACAATAGCGACGTTTAACTGGCTGAAATGATAAGCAGTTCTTCCCTAAATTCTCTGCGTTTATTGGCTCGACATCGTTTTCCCACTTAATTGCCGTGGTCATCAATTGTGAACTACACATACAAAGACCAACATGACCGGGGCTATGACCTCCGGTTACGGTGATTGAGAACTGCAAAATACAATTCGAACCAACCAAAAAAATATCTCGGTTGGCACGAATCCAAAAATTATTCACTTTCGCATGTACTACTGTAGTTAGTAGTAGTACTAAAGGGTGATTCGAGGTGACATTGGGTGCTGTCGGGTCGTTGCCGCCGTTGTCACTTGCAAATGTCAATGACCGTCGTTCGTCGGCAATCGAGCCTTCTTCGGGCGCACAGCTTCAATCATGACGAAGTCTTGGCGCGTCTCCATCGCCTGCCAAGCCTAAAACCCACGACGATGGTCCCGCTCCCGAGCCCGGTCTTCTGGGATGTTGAAGCAATACACGACATTGAGGCAGAGGTGTCGCCAACCCCGTCGAGGAATCGGTTGGCGGGGGCGTTGTACATGCTCCTCGGTTTAGAATTCCACGTGTGGCTTCCCATGAACGCCTTCACGCACGCACTGATCCATGACAACGCCATGCTTGTCCCGTTCACCCTCCTCGTCGTGCTACTTGGCACGCCACTGCTTCTCTTCCCAGGTGCATCTAGAGCTCTCGAAAGACTGTTCTCTCAAGCGATTCTAGTGCTGGTGTGTCTCAAAGTAGACGGGACCATCGCAGCGTCGTGGTGCATGTGCTTTACACCGCTTTGGATCGTGCATGCCATCGACAACATCTACTGTCCATGGCTAGCCCACGTCAAGAAGTCTGCCATGTCAAACACAATGCCTGCTCCGCCATCGTCGCACCAAAGCAGTGATGTACCGGCAAGTCCGCAGCCTCAGTCGCCGTCTTCTCCAATGCCAACGACACCTGCGGATTCGAGTGACGACATGCACGCGTCGACCACAGCGTATTCGATTCAAGCTACGGCCGGCAACTTCAGTCGTGCCTCATCGCTGGCGTCCCCACAATCACGTGTTGTAGCAGCAGAGCACACCACGGTCCCACAACCCGATTCGACCTCACCTCCCGCTAAAGGAAACAGATTCAACGGGTACCACAACTCGACGAGCATGCAGCCCGTCCGGCTCAAACAACGTCGGACCTTGCGTTCATGTAGGCGCGATATCGTCATGACGGTCTGCGTCGTTGCAGCTGAAGTAATGGTGGCACTCCGGCTGGACGGGTTCCTGGCGTCTGTGCCGTGGGTCGTTGTGTTTGGGTGCCCGCTTGTCGTCTACTATGGCATGCAGTGGAACGACACTTCGTTTACGTGGTGGTTTCGCGACTGCTTGTTCCATGTAGCGCAAGTCATTTTCGTCGCGCTCAAGGCGGATGGGTTCTTGACGGGCTGGTCGTGGGCCACAGTGTTTCTCCCGACGTGGTTGGCAGCCACCATCGTGGTCTACATCGTGGTGGGTGGCATCTCCTTTGGCGGGCGCTCGCGACAGAGTCGTGGGTGGACTCGATTCAGGGCGGAGACCGCCTGACATGAGAAGCTTTGCATGCTCTAGACTCACGATGCCTGGGTGGCGCTGTACCGGACCACAGAACCAGAGCCCCCGTTGAGCGCCGTCGGGCGTGTCCTCGTCATTGTAGCCGTCGTTTGGTACTTTGTGCCGTATATTCTCGTCGTCGCGAGTTTGGACGGCATCGTGACCTTCCCCTCGATCCTCGTCGTGCTTGTGCCGTGGCTCGTAGTCGTCGGCGGCTGGATCTCGATGGTACGTCCATGTGCGCCACTGCCATGCGCTATGCAACCATGGCATCGCTTCGACGTAGGCCGTTCTCGCCGCACTCGAAGACGACCAAGTAGGATCACCCGACATTTTGCCCGTCAATCGCTTCGAAAGCACGGGGTGGTACATCGTGTTACCGTGGACCACCATGAACGTGTGGTTACTGCTGCTCATGGTCGCGGTACGTCCGTCGGTTGCGCTGTGTAACTGCGTGTACCGACGCCATCCACGACTCATGCTGCCCTGCGAATGTAGGCGGTGGTTTACGCGGTGAACGACGGCGGCAGCACCACCACCCCCGAGGCTGCACGCGCTGATTCGAATCACCCATAGGCAGAGGTGTTGTGCCTTGCGCCTGGCACCACAGATAATGAAACAGCCCCCCCCCTCCGTTGCAAAGTTGGAGATGGTGGAGGAAAGCATGTCTTGGTGAATTGTGTACGACGCAGCACCAGCGCCTCCCTGCGACGACGTGAAAGAGTACGAGTCTTCTATACCTAGCGAGTTGGATCTGTGGCCTTAGGTTAGCACCACCAGTCGAACCAGCACCATGGCGGGAACGTGGCCCGTACCAGCAGTCTCTCGTGAACTCGTAAATTGTGCACCTTGGCCCTCCCCTTGGCCATACTCTAAAAACTATGCTTAACGTTAGTAAGATTTGAACTCTCATCTACTACAGTAGATCCGCAAGCAACGGCTAGATGGCAATAGAATATATATTATATTTTTAGTGAATATAGATTAATCACAAAATTGAACGTTAAACTTTTAGTCTAGTGAGTAGGACCTTTCCTTTTCACAGCCAAAACTCGGGTTCAAGTCGCACTCATCCTGCATGACCAAGGCGCCAAATGCCGACGACTTGGGGAGTCGGCTCTGCACTCATTCAGGACAGACTCAGTCAACTTCCTTGACCACTTCCTGGCTTCATGCACGCAACGCATTCAAACACAGGTGGTTCGAACCAAAACCGTGCGACCCGTAGACGATATTTCTTGTTGTTGCAAAGACAAAAGTTCCAATCACTACTTAAGCACGGGCGACTTGGCCGGCAATGCGATCCAAATCAGTTTGGCCGTGGCTCGTAATTTGACGGCCGCCCTTGTTCACGCCTTCGGGGCACTTTTCCACGACCTTCATTTCTTCGAGTTGTTGCAAGATGTGGCGAATCAAACCACCCGACGCCTTTTGGTATTGCTGGCGGAGGGCACCACGGCGGGCGGCGCCACCATACACCTTCTTCAACGCACCAACACCCGTGTATTCACGGAGGTACACCTTGCGCGCGATGGACGCGGCACGGATGTAGTACCAGTCGGCGCTGTCGGGCGAGTATTCCTTGAACGAAGCGGTTTTCACAATGTCCCACCAGATGGGCAATTCCATCTTGCCGGAGCGCTTCAAGTGTTCAGCGTATTCCTTGATGAAGTCGGCGGCCTTGACGTCGCGGACAGTCACACCACGGGGAGCATCGAAATCAGCCATTGTCAAAGTCTACACACGAGCAGATGAGAACACGTCTGTACCACCGCGTCCACACGGCTTCACCAGCGCCCGCGCAGCGTCCGATGCCCGCAGGTGCACGGGCCTCGTCCTTCGGACGAGACTCGACCCATTCAGGGCGGGCGCGTAGCGGGAGCCGACTCAACCATGCTTAGCAGGACAGTCTCGGTTCTCTGGAGAGAACGTCATTCCTTCACCATCTTGGAGATGCCGGGAACAACATGCACAGGCCGCGGCACTTACTTTGTCGAAGCGGGCAACAAGAAGAGTGAATCGCACAAACTCAGTTTCCCCCGCGCCAGCGGCTCCTGGCCAATTGGCCATTGATGGAAAGCCATTGGCTATAAAGATGCAGATACGCCAATGCCATTGGCTATAATGTTTGAGACGCGAAAGGCCATTGGTAAGATCGAGTCGAACTTTGGCGGACAATCGCGTTTGATTGGTGGGAACTACACGAGTGGTGGTTGACCGTTGGCCCTTTGGATCGAATTCCCGGCCATCCAAATTCGTATTCGACTCCATCATGTTGGTGCTTTTCGAGACGGCGGCGGGCCATGCGCTCTTCAAGGTGCAGGATGAAGGCAAGTTGGCCAACGTGGATGACATCCATAAGCAGTTCGCCACGGCCGACAAGGCCAACTCTTTGTACGTCGAACCATGGCCTCCATGTCGACGATCTCATCCAGGCCCACGTTTGAATTCGTAGCCTCAAGCTGAAAGCGTTCAACGCGTTCAAGGACACGACGGAAGCCGTGGCCGCGGCCGCCGACTGCGTTGACAACACGGTTGGCAAGAGCCTCAAGAAGTTTTTGAAGAAGCACGTGAAGGACGCCGGCTTGTCGGACAAGCTCGCCGTCGTCGACAAGGCGTTTGGCGGTGTGATCAAGGAAAAACTCGGCATCCAGTGCGTACACGACGCATCCATCCAAGAACTGCTTCGTGGCATCCGCACCCACATGAACTCGCTGATCTCTGGTCTGGACGACCAAGATTTGAAAAATATGACGTTGGGGTTGTCGCACAGCTTGTCTCGGTACAAGCTCAAGTTCAGCGCCGACAAGGTCGACACGATGATCGTGCAGGCGATCGGACTCTTGGACGAACTCGACAAGGAAATCAACACGTACTCGATGCGCGTGCGCGAATGGTTTGGCTGGCACTTTCCCGAGATGGGCAAGATTGTCACGGACAACTTGCAATACGCCCGCGTCGTGCTCAAGACTGGCACACGCCCCCACGTAAAGAACCTCGACTTCTCCGACATTTTGAGCGCTGATGTCGAAGCGTCCATGCGCGAAGTGTGCGAAGTTTCCATGGGCACGGACATTTCGGACGAAGACGTGCTCAACATCGCGTCGCTGTGCACCCAAGTCATCTCGCTCACAGAGTACCGCACGCAGCTCTTTGACTACCTGAAGAACCGCATGAACGCGATCGCGCCCAACCTCACTGTCATGGTCGGGGAATTGGTCGGCGCCCGCCTCATTGCGCACGCCGGGTCGCTCATGAACCTGGCGAAGCATCCCGCGTCAACGGTCCAAATTCTCGGCGCGGAAAAGGCGCTTTTCCGCGCGTTGAAAACCAAGCACGACACACCCAAGTACGGTTTGATTTACCATGCGTCGCTCATCGGGCAGACGGCCCCCAAGCACAAGGGGAAAATCTCGCGCGTCCTGGCGGCCAAGACGTCGCTTGCCGTGCGAGTCGACGCGTTGGGCGATGCGACAGAAGCCACGATTGGTTTTGACAACCGCGCCAAGGTCGAGGCGCGCATGCGCCAGCTCGAGAACGGGTTCACGGGCGTTGTGTCTGGCAAGGGCAAGGCAAAGAACGAAGTGAAAAAGTACGTCAAGGAGCCCGTCGCAGCCGTGAAGAGCTACAACGACGCAGACGATATCAAGGTGGAGAAAAAGGAGAAGAAGCGCAAGGCCGACGACGAGGACGACGAGCCCAAGAAGAAGGCCAAGAAGGAAAAGAAGGCCAAGAAGGAGCAGGAAGAAGTGGCCGCCGACGACGACGAAGTGGACACAAAGGAGAAGAAGAAGAAGAAGAAAAAGAAGGCGGAATAGATTGATGGATATTGAATGCTAGTACCTATATGACAAAACCCTTCGACTCGAATGGCGCGCGTGGTCCTGTCGATTCCGGTAGGATGGCGGTCGAAGGGGCCATGGCGACTCCTACAGGACGGCGGTCGAAAGCTTCCCCGCCATGGCGTCGCGGGGATCCGCTGATATTCGTGGAGACCTCGATTGTCGGCACGCTGCGGTTGTAGATGCACAGGGTGGGCACAGTGATGCCTGATGCAGTGCATGGCATCGGAGTCTGCATTCCCACTCATGCAGCTATTGGCGACCGATTGGGCGAGGGCATTGACTGAGGAGAGGGCGGTGTGGCAAGGGCGTTCACCCGTCAGCAGGGAAATGACAAAGGTGATGCTTTTCCAAGTACAGAATCATGATGTCAACTTGCTTCCCAGTCGCGGAAACGACACGCGCGAGGTGCGATGCGACCGGAGGGGAAACAGCACCAGCCGCTTGATAAGAGGATCGCCTAGTTCGATCGATGATGGAAAGCGCTGCCAGTTTGGCAGCGTGATGTCTCTTGTGAAGAACGCATGCAAGGAGCATCGAGGAGAAAGGCAGTGGGAGTTGAATGCGTCGGTGGAAGGGAGTCGATGAGAGAAGACTGGAGATGTTACAAGATTCGCTTTGCTAATGCGCGGACGCGAAGGTCAAAGTCCGGCGACGTGATGAGCGAATCGTGGGCGTAGAACGGATTCAAAAGGAGCTTCACGTACAGATCGTACACTTCCTGGAAGAAGAGCTTGATCGCATCTTCGTTGCGGCTTTCATGGAGGAGGAGGAACTTGACTGTCGTCGCCGTGACAAAACCCGACACGAATTGGTCGTTGAACTTGTCGACGACTTTCATCCACATGTTGTTGTTCGTCCACATGGACTCATGGACGATGTCCAGCGCCGAATGCAGCACGAATTCATCCACATGCGCCGTCTCTTCCTTACGAGGCTTCACATCAAGCGAGTACAGCGGCTCCTTGGACCCAACAATCATGAAGAGCGACATGGCCGACCACGCCGATGAAATGCGATTCTCAATGATCCGGATAATAAAAAATTATCCGGGTCATTGCTGGAATCTCAACTGCACAACAGCGCGATGCCACAACTTGGCACAATCGTCACGGCGGTCGCGGTGGTCGTGGCGGTCTTCCTGTGGAGAATATGGTGCATGCTTCCACGGCGGCGCCACGGTAACAGTGCTGCATCGCCGTTGCTCGGTACATCTCCATTCTCTGGCAACCAGACTCTGCATGGAGGCGCCACCGCCAAGAAGATTCGCACCCTTGTGGTGTTGGGATCTGGTGGGCACACGACCGAGATGCTCAAGCTGATCAAGCGACTGTCGGTGGAGCAGTACACACCTCTGGCGTTTGTCGTCGCAGCGTCGGACCACACCAGCGAAGAGAAAGCTCGAATGGAACGCAAGGTACGAAGGCAGGTCGAGAGATACCGGAACGACGTGACGATCCATGATCTGCAGGGAAGTGCGCTGCAGGTTTACACGATTCCACGCAGCCGTGAGGTACATCGTCGACGAAAACTTGCTGCTAGTTGATGCATCTGCGTCGTAGGTCGGGCAGTCGTGGACGTCGACCGTTTTCACGTCCATGCACTCGCTTCTGTACAGCATTGCAGTCGTGTTTCACTTTCAGCCCGATCTCTTACTCTGCAACGGGCCAGGTACGCGATCGCTCGATTGCGAACCAGAAACATCGACAGTCCGTGTGTGCCTCGGCTGGATTTGCATGCGCGCCCTGCCTCTCCACCGCCACGCCATTCATCACCATGACCGTAGGCACGTGCATCCCCATCTGCGTTGCGCTCCTTCTCCGTCGCTTCCTGGGCCTTGATACGACGGCCAAGTTGATCTTTTGCGAATCGTTTGCGCGGGTCCAGCGCCTATCGCTGTCCGGACGCATTCTGTACCATGTTGCCGACGCGTTTGTCGTGCACTGGCCGCAGCTCCAGGCCAAGTACCCGCACGCCACGTATCTCGGGACGATTTGCTAAGTCACCTTGCACTGGTTGTACATCCTTCCGTCTCAACCGCATTCTGCTTGTTTCGCTTCGTCTGCCGTTTTATTACTCCGTTGCGCTATGCATGGCGATCCAGCCCCACGACATGCCCGGATCAGCGCCCGGACGGACTGCGCGCACGTGTGTGGTGATGCGCGGGCTTGTATCAACAATTAGGAATCGTGGCGCTGCCGCCTTAAGTAGCACCAACGGCCCGAGGTTGGCCATTCGTGTGGGAATTGTCGCTGGGCATCCATTGCAGCCGCAAGAGTTCGCTTCGATTCTACACGCACGTGCACGCATGAGTCGTCGCGACCGTATACCAGGAACGACGTACTGATTCACTCCACGTGACGAGTTTGGCCATTTGATCTGGCGTGAGCACCGCGCGAAAGTACACATCCAGGGACGGCGCAAACGCGCCGAGTTCGAACGCTTGGCGGCGGAGGGCCTTGAACGCTTTCACGAGAAGGACGAGGCGCGTCATTTCGCGGCGGCGGACGCCGGCCGTGAAGTCTTGAATCTGTTGGACCTGGGCAGGCGACAGCCGCAAGACGTTCGCGAGGCCATTGGAGGCGGCGTCCCAGAGCATGTACATGTCTAGGAGGCTCGCTTGCAACAGCGTCATGGTCCGTGCGAGGGCGGTGAAAACCTTGTCCAGGATGGGGTGCTTGGGGTGGCCAAGCATGCGTCGTTGCCGCGCGGCATGCATGACGGTCGCGAACGACGGGACATGCGGGCGAAGGCCGCACATCAACTCGAGTTGTTGCGGCGGGACCATCGGCGACCGGCCAAACCGGAACCGTAGCAGCGATTCCTTGGATATCTGGAGGCTCTGGATGCCATCTTCCAGGACTTCCACGTACTTTTGCTGCTTCTTGCGCGATTCGCGCGCCGAGTCGCGGTTGCGCTCAAGTTTCTTGTCGCGTTTCTCGGCTTCTTCGTCCAACAAGCTCTGCAGCATGGAGCTGATTTCGCCCGTCCCGGGCTTTCGCGCGAGCGGGACGTGAGATTTCAAGGGAGGCTTAGCGATGAGCGGTGTGGCGGTGGCCACGGCGGACGCACCGAGCCCCAGTGGCATCGCTATCGCGAACGGTAGCGACGCCGGCGGCAAACTGCTCATTCCACCCACGCCCATCATCGATGGCATGTTCATAAACGAGTTGAGCATCATGTTTGAATTGCCCGTCTGACTGGCAAAGTGCTGCGGCGAGGTGTGCATCTGGTACGGACCTTGATTGTACATCATGAAGCCGGGCGGCATCATCATGTTGTTGAGCAGCGACGGCGACGACGAGGGGCCAAACATTCCGCTGGGGTGACTTGTACCCATGCCGGCCAAGCTGTTGGACGTGCCAGACGGCGGCGCGGTCTGCGATGGTGGCATTGGGTGGTACAGAATGTGCTGTGGTGTGGCCATGCCAAACTGTCCGTGGTTTTGGCCGTTGGCTGAGTTGCTGGGAAACCCATTGTGTTGCGGAGATGGTTGCTGGTGCATCGTTGACCCAAACGACGACCCGTGGTGCATATTTGTGGCGGATGTCGGCAGTTGAAGTCCATTGGACTGAAAACCAGACCCTTGCTGCATCGTAGAGTACTCGCCGAATGGTTGGCCCATTGCATTAAACATGTTGGGTTGGTGGCTGTTGGCGCTGAAACTGGATGTGGCCGATGGCTGGTTCACGGACGCCGGCGTCGGGAGCGAGTACGTTGGCATGCTCACAATGGTTTCGTGGGGCGGCGAGATCGGGGCAGAGCGTCCTCCGCTGACGTTGTCGTCTTTTACGCCTCGGAAATGCGCCGAATGGTTGGCATGTGGAGATGGATTCGAAGCGCGGCGAACGTTGGACTGTGCGGTTGATGTGCTGTCGCGCGTGTCCTTGGACGTCATTCCACTCGCTGGGTTTCCAAGTGCAGACGGCAGAAGCATCATATCCGCCACATCCTGGGCTGTAAAGTTGCGCAAAGACGTCGGTGGACTCATCATATCGTCGTATCCTGTCTCGGCCTTCACGTTGCCTTCCGCCATGAGGCTGTCGAGCAGCGAGTCGGACGATGCGGGTGGTTGTTTATCAACATCTTCCACGTACGTCATGTCCATGCCGCTTGCAAAATTCGCGAGTGTTGTGTCGTCTTGCAAGGCACTGTCGTCGTTCCAATCGTCCCACAAATTACGAGTCAAGTTGGAAGGAAGGCCACTGCAACACACCACGTCAATCGATTACCCCATAAAGTCGACATGAGCCCACGACAATTCAACGAGACGAACGTACCTCAAGACGGGGTCCATCATGTCGTCTTCATCAGCGTTTTCGACTTGCATGTCCTGTGTCCACACCACTCAGTCATCGCACGTTCCACCAGTGCACTCCATTCAGGGGACAACATGTCATCAATAACGCCACATGACCAAGATCAATGTGGAGAACACACGTACGTATGGGCTATAGAGGTAATTCTTCTTGGGCTTCGTGATCTTGGACATGGCGGCGGCGCGGCGGCACCTCCTTGCGCCGACAGGAACAATTTGCGGGAGCGAAAGCTATGAACCCTGTTCCAGCCAATCAGAACCGTCAAACCAACCGGCGAACTTGACGCGCGCGCTCGACGCAGGCTCGCTCTAGTGTAACAAAGGCGAAAGATGCCATTCGACGTGCGTAAACGAAATGCATTCCTCCAAGGAAACGCAGTCGAGCTTGCCCTTGGCCACCGATCGGGACGTCCGAATGACGCCCACAGCAAGGACGAGGCAGTGTAATTGCCACCGTGGTGGCCGCGCCACTGCTTGTGTCCTGGCTACATGGTCGGCCAATCAGCATTGACAATCCCATTGAGGTGGTTGACCAAGTGCACGCACCTTCGGTGCTTGCAGTGAACCCAGCCGAACAATCTTTTTCGAGCCGCACCAGTTCTTACACTATATAAAGTATACACACTAAATACGGTGAGTTGTACAAATGGTCAGTGGGTCCAGAAGTCATGCGCTTTTGTGGGCCACAAGAACGGATTGCTCCGCCAGCGCATCTACGCGTCGCTTCGATACTGCACAACGGGAGAAGGTATAGATTGTTGACTGCCGCCATGTTCTGCTAGAGCTGCCTGGAAGACGCGATTTGGGCGACCCTTCGCACAAAGGAAGGGCACACGCTGCTGCATTTTGAATCTTGAGCAATAAGCGTAGGTCCAACCGAGGTCACATGGGGCAGCAAAAACACTAGAATTATACAGTATCGTTAGCCCCCATGGGCGATGCCGCCGAAGCGGAGGGGCTGTCGACAGATTCCGGCAACGGGGGGGGCAAAGGGTCGTGTACAGGGTCGATGTTCACGCCGCAGGATCCACCAAAGCATGCGAGTGGGGCACCCCCATCGCACAGGGCGATACTGACGATCATGACCAAGACGAAAAGGACGAAGAGGACCAAGTCCGTGTAAAAAAAGATCACGCCCGACATGTACTCGTCGGGGGTCATGATCTGGTACATGCAGTGCGCGTCGAACGCAAACCACATGATGACGGGGAACGCAAACAGCATGGTGAGCCCAAACGTCGTCCCGGACATGACCCCCGTACCGCGAGCGCCAAACGCAATGCACGCCACGGTCGTGACCAGCATGTACGCCGCAATTCCTGCAACGACGCTGTGGCAGAGCTCAACTTGTCGCGTCTTTTTCACGAATCGCCGGCGCGTGCTGAAGAACGTCATGAACAGCATGACAAAGAAGCTCACGAGGACCGCCAAGACGGACGCTTTTGTGTTGTAAAACAGCCCAAATGCAGTCACGGCGATCGCTTCAATGCAAGTGAAGACGGCCAGCATGACAAAGTTGAACGGGAACGTGTACTTGACCAAGTAGAGCACAAAAAGTACAACGAGGGACAGCACGAAGCTGCCCCCTAGCGCCATGCCCGTGTCGTTGTGGGCAAATCGCTCCAACGAATCTGTCGTCAACGGCGAGTACGTAAAAATGATTACGAGCAGCATCAGCGCAAACAAGTGCAAGGTGAAGATACCCAGCACCTTCACTCGAAACGCCACTTGAATTTCGAGGGAGAGCGTGTTGATGCAGCTATCGACAGGTCCTTGGTCGGTAAGTGAAGAGAGGGCAATCAGTGCGTTTTGAGTCTTTCGGTGTTGCTGACGACGTTGCCGGAGCACTTGGTCCGTCTTGCGACCAATGGGAGAGGATAAACCACTGGGCACTGTGACTTCAAAACCCGACGTTGGATGACGGGCAGTCGCCGACTTGACGGGACTGTTGTCGCCGCTCACGTCGATTGTGACCATGCCATCGTGAGTGCTTGACGCGTCGACTATGTCGATGTCGCACACGTCGCTGGGCTTGGGCGGGGAGTCTGCTGTTAACGGAACCTTTGCCGACGAGTCGAACACTTCGATTTCCTCGTCTTCTGGTGCCGACGGCGGCGCCGACTCCATCCGCACGCTCTTCATGATGCTGAACGCGTTGTCCCCGAAAGTGCACAGGGATTTGTCTAAAAATACTCTCCAATCAGCATCGAGGACACCGGTCATCCGGATACTGGGGAGAGATCCGGATACGTTCCCGCGCGCGTTTCTGACTGGTGGTTGGCAGGGGGAAATTTCGACTTGGAAATTGTATACGGGTGAAGAGGACTAGCGATTTTGTGGCCCAGACCACGAGAAGTCGGAGAGAGAGAAAGCCATGTCGGACAACGAGGACAACAAGGGCGGCGAAGATGAGAAGAAGCAGACGATTACGATCCGTGTGAAGGACCAGGTAAGGTGACGAGTGGGGGTATGAACGTGGAGTGGACACGGCATGACGTGTAGTCTGGCGAAGAAACGTTCTTCAAGGTCAAGCCCCACACCAAGATGGAAAAGATTTTCAGCGCATACGCCCAACGCAAGGGTGTTCCCGTCACAGCCCTTCGATTCTTGTTGGACGGCACGCGTATCGGCGGCGACCAGACCCCTAAAATGGTACGCTCGGCGAGTTGTGGTCCATTCGAATGACGTGGACTCACGTGATGCCGTGTGCAGTTGGAACTGGAAGACCAAGACCAAATCGATTGCGCTTTGGAACAAGTGGGCGGTGCCATCTCGTTTTAAGCAGATTCAAGCAACCATCTTTCGATATCTTTATCGACAACCATGCCCACCACAGTGTGGTCGGCAATCATGGCGAACGGAGATAGATGCTGGTGTTTAAGTTGCTCTAAGCGTGTGTATTACTGCGCCGCTGATGGAAATGGGGCAACGCAGTATAAACGACTGCTGTGATCGTCAAACTGTGCCATCGATCTATGGATTGTACATGTGGGTCTTTATCCAGTTGGGTGGATTTGCAGGGATCGTAACCAGGTCTGTGTCGAACAACTCGATGAACTGCTCGTTTTGTAGCCGCACTTTCGACCCAGCAAAGCGTCGGTACTCTTCAAAAATCGAGCTGAGGTGCCATTGTTGAATCTTGCGTAGGCACCCGACGACGGCGCCAGTGCGGTCGCGTCCGAGATGGCACGTGAGGAATAGCGGGTAGTTGCCACGGTCCAGCACAATGTCGAGCGCCGCGAGCACCGTTTCCTCGCTCATGGGTTCCCATGCCTTTCGTCGGTTTTCCAACTTCGTGTTGCCGCCTAGCACAATAAGTTCGATCTCTTGCTCTTCAACGAAGCTCAGGAGCTGCGCGTTCGGCTCTTCCGGTGCCAAGTACACGATTTTGCGCAGGTTTAGGCGCTCCAAGAAGGGAAAATTCAGCTCGTTCGGGATGCCGCTTCGATACAGGTCCTCCTCGATCATGCCATAGTTGACGGGCGGGATGAAGTACGACATGCCGTTCTCACCCGCTCGCTACCCGAGCGCCCGAGGCAAATGGCGGCGGATCACACAAATCTCCGGATAGCACGTGTCCTCCGGATATCTTCTTCCGGATTTCGTTCAAACGCCTACTCGATGAATCCAGATGCCATCACGATCGCGTGCTCGTCAGGAGCGGTGACGAGGAAGCTCTGATGGACACCAACGATGTGCCAGACACAGTAGTTTCGCCGCGACGACTGGACCTCGACTTGGCGAGCTTCATCGCGCGGCTGTGTCAAGGCAAACTTCACCATGGCCAAGCGCATACGTGCCTTAGAAAAGCAGCGACAAGCTGGTTTTGACAAGCCAAAGTGAGCCGCAGATGCTGAACTAGCGCGAGCTCCGAGGTAATTGCACCATCAGTCATCGGGGACTTCTACGAGGTTCGTGCGACATACGAAGTTGTTGCGCCAAGAATGCAAAACGTCGAACGATCCAGACAAAGGCGTCGAGCATTCGTCAACGGCGTGTGCGTCATTCATGGGATTCATTAGCAAGTCCAAGTCAGAGCACTCCGCTGCTTCCCAGACGAGGGAGATGAGGAAGATGGTGGCGAAAGTCATCACCGTGAAACAGCTCGAAGAGCACGACGTCGCGTGGTTCGTGGCCGTACGTCGAAGTGCGAAGGAATGAAGTGGAAGCCTGGCGTCGTCACGATGACACTCTCGCCGAGAACGTGGTGCACGGGGAAGATTAAGTACACCAGGATCATGGACACTCCAATCAAGACCCTATCTCACGACCCTCTTGAAGAACATATGCGAGGAAGAACGTCAGCCTCGATATGTCGAGCTCCAACAGGACAAACATGTACCCTATCGACCAAAGATGGCATCACAAAACTAGTTCAACCATGGCCATACAACCGTCGAAACCACTTCGTACCGGAGAAGCTGTACGCTGCCACAAGCACACTCGTGTACAGGGCGGGCTCACGAAAGAGCGTCGAGAGCTGCAGCAACGCGTACAAGATGCCCATCCCGCCAAACCCAATCAAGGCATACCCGGCGGCGAGGAGGCTGTCCGTGCCATCGCGGGAGTCGCCCATGGCCAAAGAAACGTTGCCAGCCATTGAAAACTACCCTCACAGCACAAAAGGTTCGTCGTCGTCATGGCTCAGGCTGGCAGACTGCACAACAGCGAGAGACCATTTGCGATACTTTCCGAATCCTCGACATGGCGGTGCTGGTGCGGTTGCAGTAAACTCAGCGACTCAGGCGCTACGTGGAGTCTGTCCAAGGGAGTCGTATGGAAGACCGAGATGCGCGAACGCGCAGAGTCGACATCGGTGCGGATGCCGGCAACGTTCAGACTAAACACTCGGTGGATTAGTAGCCCTTTACGTTCAACAGCGTTCTAGCATGCAGCACGACGGTCGCGGTGTCCTCGAGGGCAGCTTCAATCAAGTCGGCATTGCGATATGCCGACGGCCGCTCGTCCAATGTTTCGGGCACAATGCAGCTCGACTCGACCGCGCCCATTTCGTCGCGAAAGCGGCGCATCGCAGCGCTCACGGCTTTTCCCTTGCGGAGTTGCATGGCTTGACGCGACCGAATGCGGCCGCATCCATGCGGCCCCGATTGGTTCCACTCGTCGTTGCCTTTCCCTTCGCAGACCAACACCCCGTCCCGCATGTTGAGTGCCACGACACACCGTTCACCGGCGTGGCACCGAATGGCTCCCTTTCGAACAACAAGGTCTCGAAAATCAATGTAGTTGTGCACGCTTTCCATGACGCTGGCTTCGTCCAACTCGAGACCGACCGCAAGCAATACAACCGACAAGATCGCGCGACGGTTCATCTTGGCGTACGTTTGAGCCCAGATCATGTCGAAGAAGTAGGCGCTGGCGGCGGCCCCGCGCAAGGCCCGGCTGTTGGAGCTGACGCCGCGAGTGTCCTTGTCGTCGTCTTGAACGTCGGCGAAGTTGTCTTGCTCCATCGTCGCGCCGGACTCGCTGTTTTCGAGATGGTGGTACCGAGCAACGCGCTGGCCAAAGTTACGCGACCCCGTGTGGACCGTGATGTAACCCCCACTGTCAACGCCGCCATTGTCGTTGATCTCAATGAAGTGGTTGCCGCCCCCCAACGTCCCCATTGCGCGGAGGTCGAACTCGTAGATGGATCCTATCTCTTCACACCGTGACCGCCACCACGCCGCCGAGTATGTGGGCATGTGCTGGCGAATGCTCACACCGAACGCGGATTCAAATGCAGCTGCAAACGCTTCTGCGTCCTCCTGGGCGAGGGCAAAATATTTGTCGTATTGCGACGGTTGCACGAGAGGGACGGCATGCACTCGGTCATGGCCGTTTCCCATGGGGACGTGGCGTTGGATGACTGTGTCGAGTTTGGCCAGTGCGTTCTTCTTGCACAAGAGAGTTGGAGGAAGTGGATGCATGGCAATGCCGCACCCAATGTCGCCGCCTATCAGGCCTGGCAACACCGACTCAGTCAGTTTACACGTGAACCCGACGCAACATCCGTTGCCTTTGTGCACATCGGGCATGACCCGGACTTTCAAAACCGACTCGTGGCCGTTCATGGCTTCGATTTGCTTGATTGTTTCACGGTCGACGTGGTCTTTGGCCAAGAAGATTTTGGCTTGCTTCTCGGGCGGGCCAACGGTGAACATCGCGGAGTTTGACGGGTTTGGCATCTGATGTCCTTTGGAGTTTGACGGGTTTGGCATCTGATGTCCTTTGGCCTTCGACGCCGCCATGACCATCATTCACCGCACATGTCGATCTTGATTGGTCAAGATGCAGAGTGCATGTCAATTGCGGGTGTTGAAGGTCCTGCAGAACATTTTTGCAACGTTCAGTTTTGGGGTTGTTTCGATAGTAGACCTGGGCATAACTTGATCCGTCTGGGATGTCGGGAATCGAAAAGAACGATGACTAGCATCAGGATTACGCACTTTCGACGGGTATGTTCTCGGAAGTGGTGAGTGAAACGGCTTCCCTCTCAGCTATGATCCGAGCGCAATGCGATTCTTGCTTGTGTTATAGGCCAATAGGACAGACGTTTCAATACAACATGACATGCACGGCGTATGAATACAACAATGTTCGCCAGCCATTTTGTACTGCCCAACCTGACGACCATGAGTACGTATGATGTAGGAATTCTGCCATATGGGAGTTTTTCTTAGTTGATTAGCATGTGTAGAGCGCCTAGATCTTTCACCAGGAGGAGCGTCACCCATCGAACTTGGTTGGAGTTAAATCCCACACCTACAAATGGCGACACCGCCACCATGAAGTAAGTTTGACCTAAATGCAACTCCCAGAGTCACCTCCATTTCGGCGCCAACACTACAACATGGCAACGATGCCCGTCGGTAGGGCCACTGTTGGCCTGCTATGATCTTGGCTTGCACGTAGATTCAGTACAAAAACTGCTGGATGTCAAATGAAAGTCATGGTGTTTAGTAGTATTTGTATACTAGTGAATAAAAAAGTTGTCTACAGCTCTTGTACTTTGTCGAAGAACGGGAACAGATACATCTCCGGCGTGTTGCAATACGCCCCTGAGCTTTGCCACCCTTCGAGGATAGCGATATCTGACTTTCCACACAGGCATAAGGAACCCCCAACAATAACACTGCATCCACCGCTGATTTGCTTCGAGAGCACTTTCTCGTCCACATAGAGGTCACGCCAATACTGCAGTATCCATCCGGGCCGTCCAAGTCGAACTAATGTTCGTCCTAGAATACAACTTGGCCGCAAAAATCCAGATTCGCCATGTGCATTGCATCGACAACACGACGTGCCTTCTGGATGAGGCATCAGGTGGCGCCGGCTTTTTCTTCGCGTAATTGATGAATTTACTCGACTTTTGCACGTCCAGCACAGTGAGGGCAGTCACCCGGGCCGACAGTTTATTGGCACTTTGCACTGATAACGAACGATTGCGCCGCAACATTCTTCGTATATCACGCTTTATCAACTTGACTCGCCTTCCCAACATCTTCTTCGTGCGTAACTGAAGTCCGAGGACTTCAATTACCAACGCACTCATGACTCTGGTCACTTGAGGTGGCGCCTAATCTCACTGTTGAATATCTTCCCCTTCTTCCAGGTCAAAATTTGGTCCATTTCGATGTCAGTGAACTTGGAACCCCTCGGCATGATGAGCGTTTGACCAATTTCACCGTGATTTGCGCTACGATATTGCGTTTTGATTGACCCATTCCCTGCACCTATTTGTTTCCATGTTGACTGTGTTGACGCTGCGTCTTAAATTTTCTAAGTTTAGAAAATATATTACGCTTTGAGCTCACAAATATTTCCGATGACTCAAATCCAGGTCAATTCAAGCATCTTCCTATTTGTTGGCAACTTCAAGCACACTAACTGTATTCTAGTTTAGACGTTGCTCTTGGTGGTACCTACCTATTTGTCATGTGAATAGATATGACGAGGCATGTGGCCCCACTGACGAAAAACTTCCAAAGACTTATGCGACGGCAAAGAACGGAATTCTCTTATTCACAGCAATTCTGAAGTAAACACACTTTTGGATGTTAAACCAAGGCGAACGTTTTGATACAGAAATTAAATTGCGAGAGAAAATCAAAATTTAAAGTTAAACTGGGTTCACAAGTCTTGTCACAAATATCAAAGGACATTTATTGCTTAGCTCACTCACCAATTGGCCTCGTCAATGTCGTCGAAGGAATCGACGACTTCATCGTAGCGTACATCATGGATATCCATTTGTTGCAGGAGCACGGCAATTTCTTCGGTTGCTTTGGTGGTTGTTGTTGGCGCGTCGTACTGCTTAGCTAGGTGCGTTGTTCTCGCATCGATCAAGTTACATATGACAAACCCACGGACGATTGCAGCCTTTGGAAGGGCCTTCCATGCTTCGTTCACCCACTCGACCAAATCGAATCGTGACGGTGAGCGCAGATGAGAGGTGCCTTCGTCATTTTTGTGGTTTTCGATTTCATGCAGCAAGTAGGTCACCCAGCGCTCGCGCATTGCAGCCTTCATTGGGTTCATCCACGCAACATCCACTGGCTGGCACATCCAGGTAAATGTTGGCGGAATCTTTTCTAGGATGGCATTCATTGTTGCTGCGCAGGCAACCACATCGTCAAAAAAATGAGCACTGAAATCGTCCCATAGGAGTAAGACTTTCTTGAGGTCATGGCCTTTGAGATGACGAAGATGGTAATTCAGGAAATCTTTGGATATTTCACTGTTCCACCATGCCGTAGGGTTGCCGTACAAGCGTGAGGGATACAGTTCGTGGAGCTCTTCGATTTCGGGCTACACGACAGACCCAAAGCCGTTTGGTTGCGTCAGGTTCTCGACACTTTCTCTTTGATCTTTGACGCATTTGACATTAGGACCAAAACATGGGATATTTTGTGCCCTTGGTGTCGGCCAGCAGCTTCGCCCTGATACGGTCCTTCTTGTGCCCGGAACAACGAATCCACGTCGTCTTTGACCCCGCGCCATCAATTGTTGTTTTTGTAATGTACTCACAGTTGATTCCTGTCTGATCCGCATAGTAGATTTCGTCAATATCTTCGGTGGTGATCAATTTGCGTATGTGGCTGCTGAACATTGCCAATGCAGCTTGACCACGTTCTAAGTTGGACTGTCCAGACTTTGTCTTCGTTCGCATAGTTAGCTTCCAGCGCTTCATAAAACTCGCAACCCAAGGTTGTCTAGTGTTGAACTCGTCTTCCTTGAGCCCAACGCCTTTGGCTACTTCTAGCGCCTTACATTGTAACAGGAAACGACTCACAGGAATTCCGTCTGAACGAAGATCGTTTGTCCACTCGACAATTTGTTCTTCGTTCTATTTACCCAGCGTAATCGCAGTGCCGATGAGGAGCGAGTTCTTTTGCGGCGCGGTAGCAGGATTACAAGCTTCTTCGTTATTTGAGCGCGGTTGCATTCCAGCGGAGCACTCTTTTTGTGCGGACAGTCGTACAGTCCCTTGAGTCCTACCAAAGAAGCGATCAAGTGCGGAGTCCATTGAGTGCTCTTTTCTCCAACTGATAATGTGGAGCTGCTTGGCATATGTAAAGTACAGTCTTTGATGCTGTGGAGGATCAATACGTCTGCGATTTTTGACCACAAGTCTTTCCGTTGCTTTTCGGTGCGGTGTGGAGTAATCTGTCGGTGATATCCTAACTTTCGCGCCAACTGGGCATTCAATGCATACTCTTGAAGCATGATATTAATTATATTCCAAAGGCAACTCAAGTGAGCAGGTGACTTCTTAATTCTATATATTCCATTATAAAATAATATAGGTCTTTTCATTCACACATAACAATGAGGTAAAGTTTACCCATTATAGGAAATAATCTCCTACGTCTTGTTTCGTTTTCTATCTGACATTAATCATGATATTCTGAAGATTTTAATGTTCGCATATTTAAAACATTTCGCGCACTGTATCAGCATTGTTCAGCGTTTACACAATTCTTCTCCTCGCCTTCCAGCCTGGAATCTACTTCCTCAATCCTGCAATTGTTGAGTCAACTTCTTGATTCTTGGAATCTTGTACGAATTGTCACCATTCATAGATCACTATGTTCATAACTTGTATTAGAGCCTTGCCGGCATGGCTTCTCAGGCAAAGTTCTTGGTAAATGGTGAGTTGTAATCTGATTGGCTGCTTCGAAAGCGCAAGATCTATGTTTTGATTGGACAATTTGTGGCGTTTGTGAGCGTTATGGTTGTTGAAGAATGACGGGGCAAAACTCTCGGATCCTCCGCAGCCAACATTCTATGATCCGCCAAAAATTCAAATTACAATCTGCAGTAATACTCCACATGCATTACAGCACACAACCACTCACCTACATGTCCCCCTATCGAGGCACTCGGTAGTAAGCCGCCCCTCTCGTCGTCCGTGTGTCATTCGAGGCCTGCCAGCACTTGAGCTCAAATGAGCGCCGCTCAGTGTACGAGACGCTTGTGCGCGATGTGCTGCCACGTGAGCCATGTCGAAGCTCGCTGCCAAGTTTCGCTGCAATCTTCGCACAGTCACTCGACAATGGTTTCGTCCATGCGTGCAGCCGGAGGATGTCAAGTCGTTCTTGCTCAATTCGTTTCGCGATGGTAATCTTGCTGCCGATGCCACCACAAAATCAAAGGGTACTGAAATTCTCTATCACCTAATGAATACTTCCTCTGTGTTTTAAGATAGAATATCATTTTTGCCAGTATTTTATCATTATGTTTGTATGGTTTCGAGCATCCAAATATAACGATCAATGAACGGCAGCAATAAGCGCATCGATACTGGTACAGTCAACTTGATAAAAACTCGACAGAGTGGTATTCGAATAAAATTGAGCATCCGATGAGCAATGCCGATTCGGCGAAATATAGTCACAATTACATTTCACCCAGTGTTTGAATAAATACCCATTGAATTTTAACCCTATGTGATTGGTCGATTCGAAAATCCCTCGCATTTTGAACTTTGATGCCAA
>NW_008580162.1:566028-574837 GCF_000520115.1 Aphanomyces invadans
AGACGGCAGTGTATTATGACATGCCACCACGCCGTATTTGGTGTGAGATTGGCGCCGACGCTAAAAGTGACTCCTCGGAAAAGCATTCCGACCGTATGACGGCGGTGTTGGCCGTATGTGCTGATGGTATGTGATCAATATTGTACAGTAAGTTGATATAATGAGTTATGTAGGAACGAAACTGCCGATCCTCTTTATTGTATGTGGGGTGGTCGGTGGCCAAATTGAAACCGACGAGTTGTCTACCTACCCAACGGGTCACGTCTACGCCGTTCAAGAAACGGCGTGGATGGACGAAGACGTGTGGCACTTATACCTGAGAGAGCTCCTTAAATTTGAGCTTGTCGGCCCAACGACGCTGCTGGTGGATAACTTGTCAGCCCATGTGTCCGTCCCAGCACGACGGGTCGTGGATGTCGAGTTGAACTCGTTTCTGGAGCCCCTGCCAGCAAACACAACGAGTGTTTGTCAGCCACTTGATGTCGGTGTGATTGGCCCTCTGAAGGCAATGATGCGTGCTCTATGGTTGCGTGAAGTGCCGGTGATTTCTGCAGCGGAAAAGCGAATGAAAATGATCGAACGTACCATCAGAGCGTGGGAATCGATAAGCGAAGAAACGATCAGGAAGGCGTTCATGAAAGCCTTGCCCACCGTGGCGTCCGAACGTAACCAGCAATGAGCTCAGCTAGTGAGAAACATACGTGGATTATTCCAATTTTATCGATTGTCTTACTCAAGCCTACAGATCGTGAGCGTTGGAACACCACGGACGACGACGACGACACACCTGGTGGACGCGTTGTTCTCGAAATGTCCAGAGCAAACGCGGTGTAGACAATTGTCTTCTGAGCCCCATAGACACCACTCTTCCTCGCATCGAGCAACGTGAACAATTCGCGTGGAGGTTCCATAGGAGACTTTGGCGTTTACTTGGCCTTTCACTTCCGTTTTCGTTCGCGGGCCATCGCTTGCTTTTCAGCAGCCGATCGTGTTGCCTTGAAGGCGACAGACTCGCCGGGGTGATGCCGGGTGCAGTGCATGCGCAAAGCGTCTTTTTGATTTTCGTTGTACTTGGCTTCACATATTTGTGCAATGGTGGTCCCCATTGTCGTCCTTTGTGACCAGAGTTTTCCCGATTTGTGCCGTCCTCGAGTCAAATTCGAAGATGCAATTTTTGGTGGAGCGCAAATCCGAACAGACTCTGATAGGATGAAATCATACTTTCGTAATTGGTTGAGAGCCTTATATTTTAAACTTTTTGATTGGTTTTGACCAAAAACAATGATATCTTGAATGTCTGAGCTAAAACCTCTCACATTCCATTGTTATCTAGGATATCAATCTTTTTGGTCACGACCGCAGTCATAAACCTCTGATAATTTTATGACCAGTGGGTTGTTATTTTGTATTTCTTGGGCGAATCAAAACAGCTACAGAAGTACCAGGCGTTCTTGCACAACTTCAAATGTAAAAAATTTTCTAAGTCTACTACAACGCCGTTGATACAAATTTCCATATAACCTGGAGTACCACTTTGTCGAGTTTTTATCAAGTTGACTGTAACGACTTGCCGATGTCGAAGAGCTTGGATCGAATTGAATAATACTAAGATCTAGTACATGGAAATCGTAATTCATTGCTGCATGCCGATCTTGCCGTCTCACATGATCTTCTTCGCGTAGTCGAATCGAGGTCGGGCCAAGGCAGAAAGGAGATGGACCTTGTCGATGTGTCTTTTCGATGTACTGTACACTTGCGGAAAGGCAAGGTTTCATCATGCCAGAGGATACCGACGATTGACAAATCTTCAAAATTGAGACATTTTAACTTGATCTCACTACAGCATGAATTCACACTGTCAACCACTACTTCCTCTGTTTCAAATTACTGGTGACATAAGAAAATCGTGGTTTTTCCGAAATACTTTTGACATTTCTCGACCATTGGATGAAAATCAAACACATGCATATACTTGGTTAAAATCCTCACTGGTTTATATATCCAAAACCTATTCAAGAAGGTGCGAAGGGCAGGACAGGTTTGGTCATCAGAGCACCGGCGCGTCGCATTTATCCTTGTGGAGGTAAGGAAGGCGGAAACGGTTGTCGCCTTGGTGTTCGAGCACAAGCCGCATGACGGTGGCCTCGGCGATATCACGCATGGTTGAGCGTTGCTCTCCTCGGGTACGTCGCTGATGAGGTCGGTTATCTCGTCATCCGTGTGGGTTGGTTAGCGTCCAACACGACCAGGCTTCGCTGATGGCATGTGGCTGTTTCGCAGGAATTGGTTCCACACGCGAGTCACAGTGACGCGGTGGATGTTCACGCGTCGAGCTGTAGCCAAGATGGCACCACGCATCACCTTTCCGCCAGACATGGACTGATGGAGCTGTGCGACGACCTCCAACTTCTCCTCGTAGGAGAGCTCATGTGTTTTGCGCGCAGTGTTCATGGTGTCGATTTACCCAGGTCCCGTAATTTTAAAAGTGAAATAATCATTTCGTTTTCTTTTGCGAAGCTGTTTGAGCAATCCAAATTTTGGGCGCCAAAACTTCGTTTCCCTCATTTGCAGTCAATAGAGACCCCGTCTAACTTTTCATTGTCTTTCAAACGTGATTGATCTTATCGAATTTGGTGGAGAATTGATTTTTCGGGGTCGCTGAAATGAGAAATGTCACCAGTAATTGAAACAGAGGAAGTACTTCATTCCGTCCAGATGGAAAGTGCAGCTAATGCAGAACACCCTTGGAGGGAACTGCTGCATAGAACAATTCACTCTGCATTACAGTTGGCTGAATGCTGCTTGACCGAGTGTTCATAATCTGCAGCGTATACAGTAACTCCAACTGAAGCACCCCGAAACCCCAGTATTTCAGATCTATGTCGAACCGACCATAGTGATGTAGAACTATGTTTCGTCGTTGCGCACGCGGTCAAACATGTCGTACTAGTGCATGCCATGTCGAGAGTCGTGCAGAAAGAAGTGGACGAATACGATGCGATCTGCGTTATGTTTGCCGGTCAAAATGCGTTTGATGCGGCTGGTGCGACGTCTGAGATTCTTTGTGTTCGATGGGATTCTGCTGAACGAGGTCAGCATGACTAGGTTTATGCGAAGATGCGCTGGAACACGCTAGATGGCTGTGTCAATGTCGGCTATGTACCGCTACTTTGGTCTGCTACATCGACCTCGCTTGAGCACAGCTACGTTAGAAATTTCCGTGCGTTCCTTGTAGCCTGAGGCATACCCTGGACTACGTCTGCCGTGATATCTCGTACTTCACCAGGAGAACCTTAGCTTTGCCCTGAGGCCTAGAGCAGTCTTCTTTGTGTTGCCAGGAGGTCGTGGTATAAACTGGCTCTCTTGCCAGTTTATACCACGACCGTACATTCAGGTCTTGCCTGGTAAAAAATACAGTTACTGTACAGTCTGCAAGAGGAAATTGCACGTGGCATCATAGATTGTCCGTCACTCCCTTTCTAGAATCAGGGGTTCTGAGTTGCGCTTGATTTATGCCTAACAAGACTAAGCGTTTGCGCTTAATATGAGATTGATTGGATAAGAAGTGGACGGGATACGGGTGTTTAAAAATTACTGGACGGTGTTACTAAATTTTGAAGAATGATTTATGAAGCTGCTTGAACGAATAAATATATCTAAATGTTGAATACTGTACATTGCGTTGGCTAAGTTGGTGCCAATTTTGAGTCAATTCTTGTGATTTTGATGAAAAAGATTCTGTGAGTAAGTTGTCTCTTTCCTTCAGGAAGGGCGCTGTACTGTACCACAGCCCGATCAAAGTGGCCAAACCAGTAATCAAAGTGGTCACTCACGATCGGCCAGAGTATCTTTCAACAACCAACATAGCTTTCCACCATCACACGGTCAGTTGTGATGTTATCGCTGTACCCCAATAGATATTTTGAATTGGGTGGCTTGAGGAGCCTCTGGCACTAACATGTTTCTCGCCATCTGGAGTATATAAATAGATTCCGATGGAGTTGGCGGGAGCATTCGCAATATAAATTTCGCAACAAATCTATCAGTTTTGAGAAATGGTCACCTTTAAGAGCTTAATTGTCATGGCCTCGTGCTTGGCAATTGTGCTGATAATTCCACAAACGAAATGTTGTTTAATCGGAAATGATTTGGTGATTTCCAAAAGCATTCACACCTTTATAAATGATTTTAGGAAATTTCTCAAGATCATTCAACGAGTGGAAACATTTCTCACGATCGTCCCGGTTGAAATGTACGCGAGTTATTTTTGTTCCACATCGTCCATGATTGGCTAAAAGTCTTATGAGCTTAAATACCGTGAAAGTAAATTCCAGGTGGGTTTTTGCTCCATTTGAGAATCTCAGCGGCCCCAGCAACCGCCGACCGCCCCGCCGCCCACGACGCCATGCCGAGCGCGACAGCCACCGAGCGGTATGACTAAACGACTTTCGATCTATACTACTCATGAACTCACGGTCCATCATTCTAGGTGTGCGGCGTCCGTAGCTCACCTCGACCCCCCTCCCGACCGCCGCAGGTCACCGCCGATCACCAAGGACGAGCGCCGCACGCGATTGGCTGAGCCACCGAAGTGAACCGATGACACGCATATAAGGTACGTGAAAATAGTCTATCAACATCGTTAGCTCAAATATTCAAGACATCACGAAGAACTAGCGATTCCGCACGTGCCGCCCTCCGGGACCAAGCGCATTCATGCGGCTCTGGCCGTGGCAATGACATCGACGAGATGCTGAGGTACGTGGTATTGTACAAACGATTAAAGTCGACTTTGCAGGCATATGTATTGCGTTTGTGCTGCCTTTATTTTGTGTATTACGGTGTGTGAAATCCTGCGTTTGTTGAGTGTCGTGTTCGATCGCATTGTCGTTCCTGGCTTTTGCATCTTCGTCCAAGATATTCAAAACGCTGATTGAAGTGTACGATTGGACATATTGAGAACCTCCAATTGAGACGCCTGCCAGGACTGGAGGCTGTGTCAGTTCATCACTCCTGCTGTATCGTGTGCATGTTGTGCCATTGTGTTTTTTGCCAGAGCAAATACGACGCTTGTATGTTTTCGCAGACGGCTCCTCGCCACACACTGGGGATATGGCGTTTATTCGGTCTACTAACTTGACGGTATACCGGTGGCGGTTTGACAGTGGCATTCAGCACAATGTCTTCGTCCAAGGCAAGCAGCACTGACTTTCCCAAGTACCAGTTGCAGAAACTCTGAATTATGTATGCCTGGTCGCACGATTCGAATAGGAGGTGCATCTTCCACTTGTATGATAGCACCAGAATGAAGTGGCGACACGGTAAACCAGAGCATGAACATGTCTTGTGCTCAGCATTACCCGTCGCTTCTTTGACTCTCGCCCAGGATGGAAAACAAAGAACACATCCCTGCTAGACTCGATGACTTTATAGCTTGGCGCACTCACTTTTTCAGCACCAAAGTTTCCAACAGCGTACGGCGTCACCACCCGACCTTCGGACGTCCACTAATGAACCAACCTGTTTCGGTCCGACACATCCTTTGCACACATGTCGATCCAAGTCAACACAACCTGAGCGGGCAAGGCCAGACGCAACTTAAGTTGGAGTTTCTTGCTGTTGTCACGATCAACGAAGTTTGTCGTGCGGCACTTAAACAGTCGACTTCACATCGGGTCGTTTGAACTGCGCATGTTAGCGAACACAACCCACTTTACAGGCTCAATTTGCTTCAAGTATCATTCCACACGATCACCGAACTTGGCACCAATTTCATCCAATGCTCCATCGTACGCCACTTCTGTGTCGCTAGGGTGGAGCATATACACACAGCTTTCGTACAAGCGACTGGCAAGGACAAACTTGCTTTTCAGACTAGATATGATGAGTCGTGTGTAATATGTCAAACATATTTGCAGGCCAGTGAGCGAAAGGGTATCGGCAACAAACTGCTATTTACCACTATCCACAAATGTTGCACATTGTGTCGAGTTGACACCAGCTCGAATGCAAGTGGTGAAGAACCATTGGTGGTTGTTGGACGTCTCCTTCACGACGCCAAGAGCAATGGGGACATTCTTGCCGTTTCAATCACGGCCAATCACGTTCAACGAAACATTGTTGTAGTCCTTGTTTTCGAAGTGCGCACCGTCGGTAGCAAACAGGTTTAGATTGCAGTGATGGCATTTACGTGGACTTTGCAACACTCAATGGCTCGGAAAAAACGACCAGCCGTATCGAGTTCATACCGACCCGAGTTCCAGGGTTGACGCGTTCACAAGCCAGTAGGATAGAAGGTAAAGTTGACGTTGAAGTTGAAATCTCATTCACATTGCAATTGGCAACAGCGTCTTTTACCCGGTACAAACCAGCTGTTTTGGACTTGATGCTAGTACTGTCAAGGTCTCGCACAGTCGACATGAGGTTGTTCCAAGAACGCTGGCATTGGCACGAATCGTGCTCAGTGCAGTAGGTAGTAATTGCCAACTGCCACTGAGTGGGAGGCACACGTTCTAAACATAATAGGACATCTTACGCCCCGTGGGCACATGAACATTGAGGGCGATTCCGTCGTAGGCGTGGATGGCGATGAGTTTGAGACGCCCTGGTGTCAGTTGATAAATGAAAAGTGCCATCGCTATCAAAACATTACTCAACAAGCTGTCTTCCTGTAAAGGCCTGAGCGAGCAGTTTCAACATACTGATTTCCCTCGCAAAGTCAAACGGGTTGTGTTATGCAATTTTCACAAAATATCGAAATACACAGGTACTAATTGTTGCACAGGCTTTGAAAGCCAATCAATTCAAGTTCATTTCAGACATGTAAGGTGTAAACGTGGACAAGTCATTGTCCAAAATGCCAGTGCGATTCCAGCAGTTGACAATGGTCAACTGGGACACAGAGGTCCACGCTTCCATTGCCCAGCCCATTGCCTGAACAAGAGGTACTCGTACAGTTCAGTTTTACGTCCTTCCATAACATCATCAACTCCAATGCGTTCTGCAACTGCCGCTGCTTCACCTTCGCCTTGAAGGACGCGATGATGCCTCCTTCTTGAGGTTGAAGGTAGGCTGTAGTGTTCTTTGGCAGCATCTTCACACAAACGTTTGATAGGCGCTCGGATTGATCAACCTTGTGACAAGGTGCATTATCCACGAGCAGTAAGATCTTGCGGTCATCCGCCACCATGCCCTCATTGAGGGAACGAACGTACGAGGTAAAGAGAGCGCCATTCATCCATGCTATCTTACTCGATAAGAAGTTGAAGCCTAACGCACTTGGAGATTGGCCACCAATGCAGCGTGGACGAACAGAGCTTCCAATGAAAAATGGATCAGTGACATCGGAGCCGTCCGCATTCGGTATCGAGGCGATTGTAATCGCTTCTTGGATTTCTTTGTTCCGGGCAAGCGACTTCGAGTGATTGACCGGTGAGGTGAAACAGTAGAAGAATGATGTCTCATCCATGTTGTAGATCTCACTTGCGTTATAGCCACTTGTGCGCTTTTGCATGTCTATTCTCCCAGTCGCAACGATCTCGGGCGATACGGAAGCTGCTTCACCGTGCTCAATTTTGCTTGTAAGTCCATGTCGTCGTTGAAATTTGTGGAGCCATCCCTTTGAAAATGATATTCGTCGTATCTCAGGCAATTGTAGGTCGTCAAGCACATTGATTGCCTT
This sequence comes from Aphanomyces invadans, assembly GCF_000520115.1. NCBI lineage: Eukaryota > Oomycota > Saprolegniomycetes > Saprolegniales > Verrucalvaceae > Aphanomyces > Aphanomyces invadans. The sequence goes on from NW_008580162.1 coordinate 573,710, forward strand.
TTTTCTTATGAGTTCTCCAGTGACGCAAACACCAAGTTCTTCGCAACGAAGTACCCATTGAAGAACGAGTGCATCGACCTCGGGCAGCAGCATCGCTCGATCTACGCTTCTCGTTTTGCTGTCGGCACGTTTGCTTTCATTCGAGTGCTTCTTTAACGCAAGACCAATTGTCGATTTCGTCGGGACACGAGTCAGTTGAAATTTCATCTTTTGCCCATAAAGCGAGTTCATAATACACTTTTGTTGGATTCTGCATGTGGTGTACATGCAGCAGGTGTCTCTCATGCAGTGTCACGCGCTCCTTCATCGTTGAAATTTCACAAGTGTTTTCTTCCAATACAAAGCCAGTTTAAAAATTCAAATGCCCCTGCTTAACTTGATATACTAACTTTCAAGAATTATTAACTTTGACCTGTTCGACTTTGCGAGGGAAATCCGTAATGTCACATTATGAATACGAAAATTTAGTTATATGGTCTTTCAAATATGAAAAAATAATGAATACTCGGAAATTCAAAAAGTGGATTCTCTGGGCTACAGACGCCGCATGTCTAGAATAATGGACCGTGTGTTCATGAGTAGTATAGATCGAGAGTCGCTTAAGCATACCGCTCGGTGCCTCTCTGTCGTCGACGGCGGGGCGGTCAGCGGTTGCTGGGGCCGCTGAGATTCTCGAATGGAGAGAGGACGAAAACCCACTTGGATTTATTTCCACGGTTTTTTAAACTTATGAGACTTTTAGCCAATCATGGACGACGATATGGAATGCGTACATGTACACGCCAATGGAACGATCGTGAGTAAAAGAAATTTCCACTTGTCCGACGACCTCGAGTAGTTAGATTCCTTGGTGTTAATTAATGTTACGCAATCTTTGATCACGTGGTGAGGTCTTCTTTATTCAGTGTGGTTTTTACGTTTGACCTCGTCGAATCGTTATGTTACAATATCATAAAGGAAAATAAACGAGTAATGTATTGTAAAAATAGAATTGTACTTTGTCAATTGGTTACAGGTGACAATGGGATATATCGCCCACCGAAGTTTGAAGAAATGTACCACTATACGCGAGAATATTTAAGCCAATCATGCTCTACAATGAAAAATGCCTACGCTTAATTGGTTAAT
>NW_008580162.1:575362-576701 GCF_000520115.1 Aphanomyces invadans
GTTTCCAACCTTCCCGGACGGCCACGTCTACGCCGTGCAAAACAAGGGGTGGATGGACAGTCATCTCTGGCCAATTTACCTGCGTGAGGTCTTCGGCGAGGACGTGGAAGAGCCATCGGTCCTTGTTGTCGACAACTTCGAAGCGCATGTGAACGACGAGAGCTATTGTATTGTCAGCGAAGAATTCGGATGTCAAATCAGCCCCTTACCTCCAAACACCACTGCTGTGTCGCAACCGCTCGATGTCGGCATAATGGCGCCCTTCAAGAGGCACCTTCGTGACTTGTGGCTGCTTGAGGACGAAATCGAGTGCAACGGGGATGACAGCAACGAAGGAGTGTCGTCTCGCCAGAAGCGCCTTGCCATGATCCATCGCTCTATCAAGGCATGGGATCTTGTGATGGAGGAGAACGTCCGGCGCAGCTTCGTCAAAGCAATTCCAAATGTGAAAGCAGCTCAGAATTGATAAAACGTGAATATATTCTTGATTTTCTCGAAATTTTGTTTCCACTACTGCATTTTTGGAGGTTTCGTGAATTTTCGAGATATATTAGGGTTTTTGATAATTCTGTGGTGAAATCCCCTCGGTTTTTCGACTATTTTTTTGCCTTTTTGGAATTTTCTCGAAATTCGTTTGAAATTTTCGTGGGTTCTTAGACTATTCTAGAAATTGATGAAAATTGCGACAGTTTTGAGAAATTCATTGATCCTGGCTGTCATTTTGACTTTTTCCGTCAATCAGCCAAGTGTTCGTCCTAAACGCTGCGCGGGGTCTGCTCCAAGCTGTCAACTACGCCATCCCACGCTTTGGCTCCACTGGGACATAGATCCATACAGGGAACAGGCCAAAGTCACGGTATATCGGTGTTCTTGTTGTCAGAAGTCCAATGTTATCTTTGGACGGAGCACCTGGACTTTAACACAAATGCTCTTGTGGAAAAGGTCAATACTTGGAGTTTTCAGCTTCTATATACTACGAAAGTTAAAGTGCATTCTGTTGAGTGAACTCAAGTTAGCTTGATTCGTGTTTTAAAACACGATGCACTGTAATACAATATAATTTCCTTCCAACAATTGAAAAAAAACATGAATTCAGAATGTTGATTGGCTGGAAAGTCCTTCGTAGTTCGAAGAGCATTAGCGAATAGGAACACAGCAATTTGAACCAGATCGAAGGGCAAGTGGGCGTTAAATCCCATCGTTACCTGTACATTCTTGATGTTTGGTGAAAAAAATCGTCATCTCAAAACTAGCGACTGTGATTAAACGTCATGGGTTAAACGAAAGTTGTTAACCAGTCTGGAACAAAATTATAGCCGCACCCAATATTTGTGGAGGA
>NW_008580162.1:578476-583868 GCF_000520115.1 Aphanomyces invadans
AAGGACGTTCCAACTATGGCCTGGCCAGCCCTCAGCCGCGATCTCAACCCAATTGAGAACGTTTGGGGCTTTTTGGCCCGTGCTGTGTACCGAAATGGTCACCAATACGACAGCGTTGAAGACTTGAAGCGACAAATTGCCATCGAGTGGGAACGTATCACGCTAGCGTACTGTACGATCGGACACTTGTTGACAGTATGTCGACACGAATGGCTCAAGTCATTTTGAAGAGAGGAGCAAAAATCGACTATTAGTCGACATGTAGGTAGTACGGCTATAATAATGCACCGAACATTTTTCAGTGTTTTCTTTGTAAATCAAAAATTTATATAGCCATGGAGCTGTGTACGTCATGATGGGAGCCATCTCGTCATATCTTTCGAACAGAATGGTTAGATTTCGAGCTTGTTGAACAGCAACTTCACACATTGAAAATTTTGGGGTGCGGCTATAATTTTTTTCCAGAGTGTAACCAACATGTGCAATGCCACATGTGTACTCGAACGGCATGGCGACCACTGGAGTAGACGACAGCGGCGCCGAGAATGCAACCGCACCACTTGCCCGTCAAGGCAAAGCACCTCTTCAGCTCCACCGCAACACCGTCTTCGCCCTCGGATTTCTTCTCACGTGCCTCACGTCAGGTGGACTGTGCTTTGGGTATGCGCACACCGGCCATCCGCTCAAATGAGGCCATGGTACAGAGAACTCATGCATACACACGGATTTGTAGGTTTGGACCGTTCTACAGTCGCCTTGTGAAGGAATTGCAGTGGCACGACCTGTGCCCGCCCAACACGACCAAAAGTTGCTCGGACCAAGAAGTCCAATTGCAGAATGTGTACTCCACCGGCATTCTCATGACCGTGCTGGGTCAAACCGTTTTTGGGACGTTCCTCGACATGATCGGACCACGATACATGACCGTGATTGCCTACTTGGTACGGTCCAGCCTGAACCATGACGACGACGAACCTTTTGTGCTGTGAGGGTAGTTTTCGATGGCTGGCAACGTATTTTTGGCAATGGGCGACTCCCGCGATGGCACGGACGGCCTCCTCGTCGCCGGGTATGCCTTGATTGGGTTTGGCGGGATGGGCATCTTGTACGCGTCTCTGCAGCTCTCGACGCTCTTTCGTGAGCCCGCCCTGTACACGAGTGTGCTTGTGGCAGCGTACAGCTTCTCCGGTACGAAGTGGTTTCGACGGTTGTATGGCCATGGTTGAACTCGTTTTGTGATGCCATCTTTGGTCGATAGGGTACATGTTTGTCCTGTTGGAGCTCGACATATCGAGGCAGACGTTCTTCCTCGCATATGCGTAAGGTCAGTCGTCAGCAGCATGGTTCTTCAAGAGGGTCGTGAGATAGGGTCTTGATTGGAGTGTCCATGATCCTGGTGTACTTAATCTTCCCCGTGCACCACGTTCTCGGCGAGAGTGTCATCGTGACGACGCCAGGCTTCCACTTCATTCCTTCGCACTTCGACGTACGGCCACGAACCACGCGACGTCGTGCTCGTCGAGCTAATCTACTGCATGGCTAACGGTGGTGACTCTGAACTAGACATCGAAACTCAAGCAGCTCTGGACGGGCTTGAAGCGTCAGCTCAAGCGGCGCGACTTTTGGGTGTATGTTGCGGTTCGGTCGATGCTGTTTTTGGTCATCATCTTTGCGGGGGGTGCCGTGCCCAGTGTCATTGCATCGCTCGTGCCAGACACCAACGAGAGCAGCAGAGACTTGAAGACCTTGTACACCAACTACCTGTACCCGCTCCTTTCGTACTCGTCGTTCTTGTTATCCCCCATCTGTGGCTACCTGATGGTCCACCGCGGGTTCCACCAGACGTTCTTCATTGCCATCGCGATATTTGCACTGCTTTGCGGCTCGTTCATGCTGCCGTCGCTTCCTGCTCAAAACTTGAGTTTTGCGCTCATGGCGGCCGCCAACGCCTTCCTCACGATTGTGCAATACGTGTACATCAGTACGTAACACTGCTCTCGTCGACGGGAAAGACAAGCTCACGACTTTTTTGCCGTCTATCCAGTGTCGTGCTTTCCCCATGAGCTGTACGGAATGCTTGCAGGCCTCTCGACGGCTCTCGTCTTTGTCTACGGACTGCTCAATTTCGATTTGACAGCGCTTGCGCAGTACTCGTTTGGCGAGAACAACAACTACGTATTCTTGATGCTTCTTGGGACGACGCTCGCCACGATCTTCCTCGTGCCATTCGTGCGACAAGATACCGACGTCCATGAATCGGACCTCCAGCTTGACCTCTTGTCCGAACAACACACTCAAGAAGTGAACCCGCCCGAGGATGTTTGTTCGGTATAAGTGACAACGAAGGATAAACTACCTACATCCAGGCGTTGACTTGAACGATCACCTGTGGTGCTTCAAAAACATTGAGCTGTTATTGCTCCACCCACTTGCTCCGAGAAGCAGTCGATGCGACAGTCGGATTCGAGACCCAAAGACTCGACGGTGACGTCGCCTTTCAACCTCGTCCCGTCGAAAAAGAATCGAAGCGTCTCGACTGGAATGCCCTTGGCATGGGCGAAGTTGTCGAAAATCTTTTGGAGGTATGCGGTGCGTTTGACCTTGAACGCCATGTCGTCTTCGTCGCATTTCACGACAACCTTGATCGTTTTCGATTTGGGAAGGTCAACCTGCACATCTTTGACGCTTGAAGCCTTTTCTTGCTTTATTACGCCAGGATGAGCTTCGGTTATACTGGCTTGAACTGCGTCCGCAGTTGCTGACGCGATGTCAGCGTGGTGGACCCGATGACGAGTCGGGATGTTGCTTGACCCTGATTTAGTGACTTGCCGTGCAAGAATTGGTTTGAATCGCCTCGTCGTACTGGCGATGGCAAGAGCAGGAAGAGCATTCGTTTGAGCATTTGGTCCTGGCGATAACCTGCGCTTTGTCGGAGTCGATTTGTGTTGAGGAGTGATGGAGTTTTCTTGTTGAGCATCTGAGCCTGTCTGCAACGTCACTTGCGATTTGGTCGAAGACACCTTCAGGTGAATCGAAGACAGGTCGTCTGTACGTAACAATACTCGCTGTGTTGCAGCGTGATTGTCATTTCTGAGGTGCAGCATTGGTTGAGCAGGTTCGTTTTGTGTAGTCACAGCATTCCCAGGTGTTGTGTGGCGGGGAGTGGACAAACTGAAATTGGACGCCAACGAATCAGTAAACTTCGAACTGATGGGGTCGTCTGGTGTGACAATGCGTGGTGTATGACGGACAGGCTGAGTTGGCGTCTCTGCTGCTTCTTCGAGGATATCTGCCGCCGTTGCGAACGTTGCCCATGGGTGACCATTGCGCGCCGCGACTCCAACGATGGTATTCGCTGCTTTTGTTGAAAATCCCAGTGGATTGGACACTGCCAATGGGCTGGGTAGACCTTCCTGCACTAGTAGCGTATTCGGGGGCATATCTTCTGTTGTCGAGCTGCCACGTGGAGTTCCGGCTTTGGCGGTGTTGTTTGGTTCAGCTGTTATCGTTGATACCTTCACAGATATGTTCGTTGTTTTGACAGGTTGGGATATGGATTCGCGACGTAAATCGGACGGCTTCTGGAGAAGCCTCACCCCTGGTGGGGACGCGAATATGGATTTCACCATGAAATTTGGCTGCGTCGGGGCAAAATTGAAGGACTTTGGTGGTGGACTTCGAACGAAAGGCTCCACCACTGTTCCCTCCACCATTCGCGCCGCCGCCGCCACCGTCGACGTGGTTGTGAAGGACGAATCCGTCACGGGGGATGCGGGCTTACGCATGGGCGTGCCTTGGACACTCATACCTTCGCTCGTAGTGATTCGTTTTGAATTGTGAAGAAGATCAAATATTGCGCGCGAAATTCAATTACTGGACAATTTGCTTCATTTGACATTTGTATGCGAAGTTATTAAAAAATGCAGAACCGAATTCGCACACTGTGCATGATCGACTCCATCAGATATCATGACGCGCTCAACGCCGTGAGCTGCAATGGATGGGAACACATCCTGGGACAAGTGTAGGGAGTTCTTTACACCGATCCTGGTGTCACGTTGTCCTCCACGAGACTGTTGTCGCAGATTGACACCACTGAAGCTCTGCACTTGTGGAAGTGATGCATCTCTCCCGAAAGGCGGCATGGAAGCAAGGTCATGCGTTTTTGCGAGCGATGCGATCCATTCGCATACTTGCGTGCGTGTGCTGATTTCTAGTGATCTCCTGCCTCTTCATCCTGTGGATAATTGTTGTCTAATGCCTCGATTCTCGTTGTCGCTGGGGACTCCTTGTCACGATAGCATCACGGTCCAGGAACTCGTCACTTGTTGAGTGACCGCTACCCTCCGTGACGAGACCTCGACATGCGGTTCATGCTCTGACTGTCAATGCAAAGGTACACCAACGACATTGGCACAATTCTCATGCCATTCATAGGTGACAGACATGCTGTTCTTCCTGCGGTATCACCTGTGCAAGGTCTTGTCCATCACGGGCCCTGGGATGACGTTTCTTGCAGGCTCAACGCGTCGTCAATCCTCTCGACGGGCGTATACTCGGCCTAACTGCCCAACAAACACAACGCCGCTCTCTCGTTGTACGTTGTCGTGTACTGCAAGCTCACCACCTACGCCTCTTGCTGCCCCATCCTGGACAAGCACATGACAACCTGACGTCTCAATGGGAGATCAAGTCGCTGCACAAACGAACTGTGTCATGAATCGTTGGTGATGGTACGTACTGATGGCACAAGGACTGTCGGGGTCCTTCGTGTTCGTTTTGATCGAGCTGCTGGTCAATTCTGTCGCTGAGCTGAGCAGCGCGTTGAGTGCCGACCGACTTCTTCGTCAACCTGCGAGGTATTGCGGTCAGTGATAACGTGCGATACTTCCTCTGTTTTGCAATACTGCCACCATTTCGACTTCAAGTGACCCCAAAAATTTATTTCTAGTCCAAATTCGTTACTGAAAACTGTAAAAAGTAGAGAATACTACGTAGTAGAAAACTGGAGGTGACATCCATTGGCAGCGAAGCGCCAAAACGAGATTTTGGAGTTCAAAATCGACAAGTCATAACCACCACCGAATATATTTAAATAAATGATGGTAAAAACAAAAAAAAACTGGGGGACGAGTGTCCACTTTTAAATTTCCCGCCATGAGTACGGCCCGACGCACGCAACGGGAGTTGTGCGAAGAAGCCAAGCGTGAAGTAGTACTACTCTGGTCCACAAAAAGAGTCACATACTTCTTCTGATTGGCGGCATTTTTCTAATACATCGAGATGAGGCTATCTAATTGGCTTACAAGAAAGCGCATGATCTCAGCTTTGATTGGCTGTGTTTTAAGCTTTCCAGATCGATTTTGTTGCCAAGTTATGGAGGCGGGAAATC
>NW_008580162.1:587133-587879 GCF_000520115.1 Aphanomyces invadans
GAGCTCTGTCCACATACAAATTTTCAGAGGAAACCCTTATATGGTTATAGAGATATGAATGAAAGTCCCCTCGATGCCATCGCGGACTGTTAATTGAGTTTTTTATAAATGGATGTGACCGGCCATCGTCGTTCGTCGAAACGGAATCGTCACGCCCGATTCGCACAATACTGATTTACCTCCGACTTCGAAACGGTAACAATTATTCAATTATCCCAGAATATATACTTTAAAAGGTATTACTTCCACCCTGGTCTGTGTGGTCTCAACGTGCATGTCGCGACATCGGCAAAACAATGGTTGTCAATGGACATGCATGTTACACTCAAGACAACAGATTAGAATCGATAACACCCGTCCTTTCCCAACAGTTCACAACAATTGTCCGAGCAACAGATCGCCATGCTTCACGCGCCCAGCCCATGGCCTCAACCAGAGGCACTTCATAAAGTCTGTCCTGCCGCCCGGCCATCACGGAATTGAATTGAGCCAAAGCGTTCTTCAGCTGGAGATTCTTCACCTATAAACTTAAATGAGGCTATTATACCAGCATCCTGGGGCTGAAGGTAAGTAGTTGTATTTTTCGGTAGCATTGCCAGCGTCACGTTTGTCAATTCCGTCTCATCAACGACTTTATGAGCAGGTGCATTGTCGACAAGGAGTAGGATCTTTCGGTCGTTGGCCGCCATGCGAGCGTTCAAGTTCATCAGGTACGACGAAAAGATGCTGCCATTCATCCAGGCCTT
>NW_008580162.1:595984-625763 GCF_000520115.1 Aphanomyces invadans
CCAATCACAATAAATGCCACCAGTAATGTGGAAAAAGTCGATTTTGAAATGCCACCAGTAATGTGAAACAGAGGAAGTATTGGCCATCGTCTTTCGTCGAATCGGAATCGTCAAGCCCGATCTGCAAAAATACTCCATACTAACTTAATGTATTTAATTGACATTTTAACAAAGGAATAAATTGGCCATCGTCATTCGTCGAACCGGAATCGTCATATCCGATTCGCGACCGGTGATTGGCTCCCGTCATCTCCACATCACCAGCAGCATTTGGAAATTTCCATGGCGCTGATCAAGACTGCGTACCTCGTCCTGTTCAATCTCGCGAGCAGCCTCGGCTGGGCGTACGTGCTCGGACAGACGTTCCAGCTCGTGTATGCTGACCAAGACATTGCGTTGTCGTCGGCCAAGCTGTGGGGTGTGATTGATACCCCGTTGAAGGTAGTCCAGACGATGGCTGTGTTTGAAGTCTTGCACGCCATGCTCGGGCTCGTGCGCTCCCCTGTCGGCTCCACTCTCATGCAAGGTACTACAAACGTCGACAAGCGAACGATTTGTTGACTTGCAATGCTCGACGTAGTGAGCTCCCGATTATTTCTCGTGTGGGCGATCAACGTGTTGTGCCCAGACTCCCGCTATCACTGGGGATTCATCCTCATGGTGGCATCCTGGTCCCTCGTGGAAGTTCCGCGCTACGCCTTCTACGCTCTAAACTTGTTGGAAGCGGTACGTCCTTCAGTCGCCCAACACTACCCCGCTCATTCCATCGCGCATGCACGACTAGGTGCCTGACTGGTTGTTCTTCCTCCGCTACCATTTGTTCATGGTGTTGTACCCCAGCGGTGTCACGGGCGAAGTGACGTGCATGGTAAAGGCGCTTCCCTTCCTGTCCACGGGCGCGTACTCGATCCAAATGCCCAACACCCACAATATCTCCGTGTCGTTGTACGTGATCGTCCTGTTGACGCTCGTCGTGTACGCCCCTGGCTTGCCCTTCATGTACACCCACATGAACGTCCAGCGCAAGAAGGCATACGCCAAGAAGAATGAAACCAAGACTCTAAAGAAGGACTAGACAAGTTCACGTTTCCATCGTCCAGCGTGATGGCGGCTAAACGATGTTTTTTGCTACTTCCACCAACCTTGACCTGTTGCATCACCTCCGAGCTTGATCCTTCGACACAATTCAACGGCGCCAGTCCATCTTTTCTACATCATCCACGACTATTCTGAACGAAACACGGGCTCAAACACACCTCATATCGAGTACCCCTCGAGCCTCCATCTACGACGTGCATTTCGTTGACACAGCACGTTTATCAATCCCAGATATGCGATGACTTGCTTCTCCACCCTCATGCGCCAAATCTCGTCCATGAGAAAGTTGTCGTGGCGAAGGACAGGTGAAACCCGATCGCGTGATCAAGTTCACACAGGATGTGGATGCGGTCGCTGTAGCAAAACTTGTCGCAGGTACTGGCATCGCGCGCTTGACCGTGCTGAAGCAGTCGCAATTGATGTGGCGTCGTCGCTGCAATGCGACAACATCGTGGGCATCTGCGAAGTGGGGTGCGAACAGGATGGCCAGACTCGTTGTTGGTGTCATCTCGATGAGCTGCTGAAATCAAGTTCAGAGACAGCAGCAGGTATTGTATGTAGGAGGGGCATTCAGAATGTCCCTGAATGTCAAAGCTGAATGTCAAAGATGTAATAATAGCTGAGATATTCGCTGTCAGTTATAGACAGGTCTCCTTCGACGCCGATTTCGCCGCGCCTGCTTCAACGTCGTCGGTCAATTCGGCGAATTCAAACTCGGTGGACGCGGCCTTGACTGTCTTCTTCGGCGCAGCCAACCCCCGCGGCGGCGGCGAATCCACTTCGTCGTCATCCGATTCGTCCGAATCCGATTCGTCCGATTCCATGTCGACGAGACTCGATAATGCATTCGCATCTGTGGTGGCGCCCCGAAGCAAGATGGTGTCGTTGACGCTTACCATAGACTTGGACACGTCCGAATGGCGGCGGTTGCGCTGGAGCTCTTCTGTAACAAGCTCCGACGCCCATCTACCATCTTCTGGTGGTTGGGCAGCTTCCATGTCGTGAATGCTCGGGTACGACTTGGCGTTGGAGGACAATGTCGAGCGGTAGGCAGGTCGTTGGGAGGCGGCATCTTCGAACTCTTCGAAGTCGTTCTCGAGGACGGATTTGATGCGGCGTTGCTTTTCTTTTCGAGATCTGCGCACGACAAACAGAGCTACCAGCGCTACCAAGGCAATGCCGCCGACTGCGGCCGCGATGATGCCGGCCAAGGTGCCAGTGCTCATACCGTCGTCCGCCTTGCCGCTACTGAGCTGAGGCGCCGCTCCCGCGTTATTTGAGCTAACTGCTTTCGCATTTGCAACCAGGGGGACCTTCGATGGTTCGATAGTTGTCAACGCTGGGGTCGAGCTTGGCGAGGAATGGAGACCCCCGGCACTTTTGTTCGCGTTAGCCTTCGACGACCTTGACGATTTGGTTGTGGTCGCAGGTTTCTTGGTATGCGGTTTCGTGGAATGTTGCTTCTTGGTCGGCTTCTTGGTCGGCTTTTTCTTCTTAGGGGCCTTGCTTTTGTCCTTTAGCAGACGTGACGCCATGTTGTCAGCATCACCTGCCATGGACAACGAAGCTGACGAAGCGCAGAGCCAGGGACACACCAACGTCAACGTCGTGAGCACTGCGCTGGTCATTTGGTCAACACGCAATGAAGCGGCTCGGACGATCGCAGGCGGTCGATACCGTCCTGCGATTGACGACGTGAATTGCATTCCCCACTTCTGATTGGCCGTTGCAATTTGGTATTGATCTTGGCATTTGTATGGCGGTGTTGGACGACACAAGAAGCGTCATGTATTGGCAATTGACAAAGTCAGAATATTGAGCGCAGGCGACAAATCGCGCATCAGAGCTGCTCCGTCAACGGCGTCCTTCAAGGCTACCCATGGTGCATGCATGGCCAATTGTGTCTTGAATGTGCAACGGTTTGGGTGGGTCATCGTGATGCGCTCCACGAGTCGAATGACGTTCTTGTTTTGGCAGTGTATTTCCATGTCAAATTTTTCGATCCAAACCTTGAAATCGAGTCGTCCTGTTGCAAGCGATTGTGGGCTCGACGACGTGTCCTGTAGAAACAAATTATTTGAGAAACTTGGACTCTTTTGAAAATATATATTTTTGGTACCTGTAAAACGGAATCCTTGATACAAGCAGGATTGGAATCGTGTTCTTCTAACGAGTGACCGTGCATTGCTGGTGATTGAGGGCAGGCACCACAAGCGTCCTCGATCGCATTGGAATTGTCATGGTAGGCGGTGGGCATGCGCGTGTGTCGCGGCATGAAGTTGTCTCATCGTGTACGTGACTAGTCTGGCTTGATCTTAAACCCCAAGCCATTTCTTGCTGGTTTGACTGGCAAAGCAGTCGTTGTGAAGCTCAAGTGGGGCATGGAGTACGAAGGTTTCCTCGTGTCAGTCGACTCGTACATGAACTTGCAGCTCGCCAACACAGACGAATTCGTGAATGGCAACAAGACGGGCCATCTCGGTGAAGTTCTCATTCGATGCAACAACGTTCTGTACGTCCGCGGCGTCGAAAACAAGTCGACAGATCAAGACATGGGTCCATAGAGCACAGGATCGAGGACCAACGAGGATCCCGATACCCCTCCTGCCCGTGCTTCCCCCAGTCATAAGACGTTTGCCCCACTCTACCACCCTCATTCCTATATTACCTCGTAATCTACGACATTATCCTTTCGATTGACGTGATCCTCGGACGTCCAAGGCACATAGATCTTCTTCTCCCATCAACGTCGGTGCACAAAACAAAGGCAGTCCGATGGACATGAATATTCTTCCCCTCAGTCGCAGTCCTCAGCTTCGTGAGATTGTCTTAACATGGCGCTGGTCCTCCTCGCAGCGATTGTGAATGGAGTTTGTTTCACTGGTTGCAGGGATGGCTCAGTGCAACAATGGCACGGATGGCCGACCTGCGACTGCTCAAGGAAGGGCGACATCTGAATCAATCCATGGCATGCATTCTCTGTATACAAACCAGCCAAAGATAGCTGCTGGGCATGCTAGCCTAACGTGGCGCAGTTGAGAAGGCATCGCTGACACTGCGACGAATTGAGCTGTCCAACTACAAGCGAGACAGCATCCACTGGTGGAGTCGTCTTGGTGTGGAGCGCTCTTGACATCGCGTCTCGCAGTCGAATGATCGAAAGCATGGTGCGCAGCATTTGAGGGCGATGGTCCCACCAACACCGCTTGGTCAGCATCAAGTAGACGGTGGCGACTCCTGGCCACCATGCATTCCGTCCACGCCTGCGCCCCATGGCGCATTCCATGCCTAGCGAGAATTCTCCGAGGCAATTAAAATTAAGGTTGGACTACTGCACGCCTACAACTACTATCGTTACTTCAAAAAGCCGAATAAATCATCGTTCATGTCGTCGTCGAGGTCCCATGCGAACCCTTCCGACATGCTGACGGGTTCGACGCCGCCACCGCCGCCATGGTCGTCTTCCTTGTGGTCTGTCCAGTCTGCGTTCAACTGGCTCCGGAAACTCAGTGGCTCCCTTCCCAGCGGAGCAATGGAGGAGGTCGCTGGAAGGGGTGGGGTCGACGTCGGCGCCATTGCACCACTCGCAGTCTCTGTGACGGAGGCAGAGTTGTTGGTGGAGTTGTTGCTCGAGCTACCGGTCGGCCCCGTTGAGCCCGTGCTGCTCTGCTGTGACACCTCCACCTTGCGCTGCAACATGTGCTGATGCAGCCGCATCTGCTGCTGCATGGTCATTTGCATTTGAATGTGCGGCGCGTGCAGTTGGGACGACGCCCCGCTTCCTCCGGCAGACTGGTGTTGCGACGGACCCAAGGAAAACCCACTCGTGGACGGCGACGGGTCGACTCCTGGATGCATCGACGGTGATATGAACGCGGCGCCGCCGCCACTGGGGGCCGGTATCAACGGGAATGACCACGACATGGCTCTGTCTTTGGTTGTGTCTTCGCCGAGTTGAGCCAACTGGTTGAGCTGCTCTTGAAGGGGGTTGTTCACAGACGACGCGTTATTGGATCGCGTGACTGTGTGAAATGCGCTTGTCGCTGCTGGTGCTGTTGGGGTATGGAATGCCGTCGAAGTCCGTGCAAGGGCCTCCGTGGAAGTGGACAGCGCTGAGATCGGGTGGGGCAAGTGGTGGTGGGGGCTAGTGCCTTTGTGGACCGTCACTTCGGCGAGTCGCTCCTACGACCGAAATTGATCGTGTTAGCCGCCAAGAGGCGCGGCAGATCAGGTGCATAGAGAGACCCACCTGCAGCTGGCGCTGAAGCAATGCTTGCTCGTATAGTTGCTGCTGGATTTCTTCTTGAAATTGCGCTTGCATCTTCAGTGTCTTGGACTGCACATCTAGCTGCCGTGAAATGCTCGATGCGGCGGCGACAACCTTGGCGACCTTTTCGTCCGGATGGACGTCGTCGTCGTCCGACGATGCTTCTTCCATGTCGTCGAGCGATCGCTTTCGCTTGGGCATGATGGGGAAGAGCGATGCGACGGCGCCTTGCGGCTACATGAAGTCACGTGAGGTTGTGGGAACGATCTCGATGCGTACCACGACCCTGCCCTTTCGTTTTTGTTGCTTTGTCGATTCCGACACGCTTTCGTCGAAATATTTGAGAAACTCGACGCGGGACCGGTCGTAATTGAGGCGGTATTTCTGAAGATGCGACTTGAGGTGCTCCGTGGTGAGGCCATTCATGCACGCGGGGTTTCCCATCAGCGCCAAAAGCGCTTTGGGTGACGCGTTTTTGAGCCCGACATCGAACACAGCCGCGACAAAGAGCCGATGGAGTTCGTCGGGCCAAATGAATCGTTTGGTGCGTCGCTCGTACTTGCGGCCTGTGCTGCTAGTTCCGCCACCACCGCCGCCGCCGCCAGGCTGGGACGTGTCGGAAATGCCGGATTCGGCGCTCGTCACTTCGGTCGTGTGGTTGTTACTGCTCTTGCTGGCGGGAGTTTTCTGGTGGGATGGTGGGAGAATCGACGTTGCGCTGGGCAGTTTAGATGCAAGACTTCCTGGTTTGGACATGTGTACCACGGCAAGCGGTCCGCGGTGTGAGGGCAACGGAAGGACGGCCGGAATAGTGATGGTGCCTATAGATGGACGAGGTTGAGACTCCGTCAGGGCCAGCCACGAGCAAGCGCGGTCTATTGCGAGTTCCTGTGCTCGACGTACCTACGAAAGGGCAATGAAGATTCCGAGAGATTCGATGCGGACGTCGTCGGTCGGCGCTGCCTTCGCCGTTGACGTGAATCGACTTAGTGTCAAGTCAGTGGTGTGACCCAGTATGAGAACGTGCGCAGTTGCTCCCAGATTCATCTCCCACTGGTCGTACTGTTTTTTTACGTTTTCTCGTGCTGTCATACAAAATGGAAGGTATAAATAAAAAATCGTTGAATTCCAGCCCCCGAATCTCGATGCGTGGTATGCATTCTCACAGGTTTGGCCGAACCTCCACCATTCCATGCGGCTCCAACGCACAGTCGACCACAGGCGGGTGTGGCGTCGGCGATGGCGCTTCCGACGCGCTTTGTCCGCGGTTCGAAAGCCAGAAGCTGGGTCAATCGATGCACAATGCGTCCACAACCGCCATGCACTGGCAACGACGTCGAAGTTTCCACAGCCAGCTTCGATTGGCACGCTCATTTCAGTAGAGACTACCCCTGAATCTTGGATAGCATGATGTTGTACCCACTCTGTCGTCCAACCGCGGCGCTCGAATGTTCCAGTCCAACTCATCTATCACGTGATTGCGAGAGGTGCAGGGAATGCTGACAACACAGGTCGACTCCCCAGGCCGTTTTCATCGTGACACGCGCGAGTTCACATGATGGCGTGCAGGCCACCTGCTGATGTATACGTACCGACTCGAGCGATGCCAAGTGCCACCGACGGTAGTAGCAGCTTCTGCGAGCCCCATGCGCAGACCACAGCTGTGAGGCTCAGTGGTGTTGTCCTGCCATGTGTTCATGTTGCACCAATCGCCGCTGATTTTCAATGTGGATGGTCAGCAGCACTATCATTTTGGGGCGGGTGGCGTCGAGGGTGGCGGCGTGTCCATGGGGGGCGAGCCATGCGTGGAAAGCAAGCGGGCACTGTCGACGACTCTATTGGCGAATTTGCATTACGTCGGAGCGAGGGTCCGATGATGGCTCGTGTAGTTGGCACGGTCGACAGCATAACTCGAGGTCGTCACTGACACGTCGCCGGAGCTCTCGTCCTTCTCAGCACGAGCGGCTCCGACGTCAGTTTGCTTTCGCCGACGCTGTTTCTTCCAGCATTTGAAAAGCGCAGATAAAACTGCAACCAACCCCGCCGTTGCGCTGGTCGCAATCGCGCCAATCTTGTAGATGGACGGGTCAGTGCAGTCTGGTGGGTTCGAGAATTCTAGCCACGAACAGACACAATCTCCGTTTGCTCGGAGTGCAGCGCGCTGTAAGTTGCATGCACCCCGTTTCGTCGGAGCAGGGGTCGTCGATGAGCTGCAGGACGCCTCGGGGTTATTGCTGGCGACGATTCGCACCACTTTCTCCGACGAGGCGCTCATGCATGGGTCCTTGGACCACCCGCGGAAGTAGAGCGTACCGACGGAGTCAAAACATGCAAAAAAGATGTCCCCGTCGTGCTTCATGAAGGGATCCTTAAGTTTGGGAAGGGCAGTCTTGTTTCCTTGCTGGAATACGTACGTTACGTTGAGCACCCCCGGCCATGCGAACTGAAGCATCTCGCCTTGCTTGAGCTGCGGGACGTTGCGGACGAGAGGCGGCACTGGGTCAAACGTCGGCGACCCGGGGTCTGGCGAGCTACAGAAACAACACGCGGTCTCCTTGACGCACTCGGACCATTTCGTGGGGTCGTAATGGAACTTGGTGATCGTGTCCAAGCAAGTTGCACAGCAGCTCTTGGGAGTCTCGGTGCTCTGTCCGTCGACGAGGATGAAAGCGATGCTAGCGCACAGCAACCACTTGAAGCGAATCATGAGAAGTGCACGTGTGGCGTTGGAGCACACCGCCGCAGCGTAAAGGACGGCGGCACCACCGCATCGGTGCCTACTCGACGGACGAGGACGTACTCGGCTCCAGTTGACGAAAATATGTCATATTGGCCAATATTTCGAAGTATTTTCGAAAGTCATTCGAATGATACATAGTTGAAAGTATAGTGTGAAAGGTTTTCATTCGATATAAGAAAAATTCCCATTGTTTTCAATGGAAATACACAATTTGTTTTGATATTCCTTTTCTATATAGGCATTGCAAACAGGAAAAAAAATCCATGAAACTTTCAAAAGAAATTTGCAAAAATATGTCGGCTTACTGTGGGTTTTAGATACCGAGAACGGAGATGCGTGTGGTGGAACGAGTGCACGATGACCGGCCGGGGTCGGCCGGACAAGAGCGAGGCGGGGGCGCCAAGCCTGCTGCGGTGGCAACGACTGTAATCGACCGCGACTCCACATGCCCTGTCTTGGTTCGAGTCTTTTGCAATTCGTCTCACAACCGGTGAGTCCATGCCACCGAGGGGTCCGGTTGCTGACGTCGTTGTAGACCGGAAGCGTACCAAAACATGCACACAAAGTCGCTGGCGAACGAACTCCACGTTTACACGTGGCCGGACGCGACTTTGCGCGAGATCGCGGAACTCGTACAAGATGGCAACGACGACGCGCGAAAGCACAATCGCCTTGCCATCTCGCTCGTGTACATCGACAGTCGCGGGAAATTTGTGGTCAAGAAGGCTGGGATTGTCAACACAAGTCGCAAATCGCCCGATGAAGACAAAACCCTCGCGGCGATCGGATTCCAGAACGGCGACTTCTTGGACGTTGCGATTTTAAACTAACCAACACATCATCTCGTCCGCACTCGAGTCACGTGTCTCTTTCCGCGCACGGCCACAGCGGCGATTCACAAACCTAAAGTACGCTTCACTCGCACAAGGCTCTGTTTCCTTCGGCCACGTCGCCCTTGCTTCGATTCCCCCGTAGGTTGTTCACAACGTCGGATATCTCGTCACCGATCAGGTCTCTTGGGTTGTTGGAAGCAGCATGCCACATTCGTTTGACGCACAGCTTCCGCAGTCATTCAAGCGCATTGGGCGCCACTCCGTCTAGCCCTATCATGTCGACTCAGATGCAGGTTTGGCTCATGCATGGCATCTTCACGGTGCGTGTGTATGGAGCTGTCCTGGTTCGCCGCTCTGCCACCCATCATGTGAATCGGCAACAGCATTTCGGGCTCGGTATGCACGCAGCTTGGTTGTTAGATAAAGTGCTCAGGATGAAACTGCGACGATTCGGTCGACGGAGTGCATTATTCGTCGACCTATACGGCACCAAGGGGCAGCGCGACAAGATCTCGCACCCTTTCCGACGGGAAACTACGCCATTGCCATGGCGTATCTCTCACCCGGCCCCGACTCAAAACCAGGACATCCAGGTCGCGAACCAACTGCGTCTGGGAGCGGCAACGGCACCAGCAGCAACGCTTATCTCTACAGAGACCACGAGAGCAGTCTCCGGCCGGCCGATACTGATCCCTTCCACGACGTTGCCAAGTTCTAGCCCCAAAGACCGACCAACGACTAGGGGCTGTTCGTGGAACCGAAGCAGCACCCGGCCCCGCCCGTGCACCCGCCGCCAGATTTTAATCCGACCTCCCTCGATGCCATGTGCTTTCGCTCGTCATTGGGACCGCCGTCGGCGTCAACCTTGCTTCCTCTTCTATTGCCAAAACGTCGGGGCGGCATACCAATCGCTCGTCATGCTCCCGGGGGATTTGTTCGTTCGCACGTGGCGCTGCCTCATCGTGCCAATCGTTCGTTGCATTCTCCCACTCGTGGTCGCCGAGACAGTCGCCACTCGTTCCTTCGACGGTGGCGCACGTTAGCGCCTTTCGTGCATGTCGCGTTTTCTCTCAATGGTGGAAGGGGTTGCTCTTGACAATTGTGTTTCATTCGAGCTTCACGCTGCCATCGGTCCCGGGCCTCGCTCTGACGGCAGCCCCTACGGCAGTGCCGTTTAACTGACTTTGCAATTTTTCAAACGGGGAGTACGTCGCGATGTCCACGGCGAACGCGTCCATCGCGTGTGTGGACGCTACGGCCACGACCTTCCTCGCCATCAACCACACGATGGCTGCCGATTCCTTGGCCACCACGACCAAAGTTCAAACCACACGTCCGTTGACCAGCTCGTCGCGATCGCTGATCTCGTCGTCCCGGACAATACTTTCACCACGCTTTCAGCGAGTTCGCTCCAGCGTACCGAGGTGTTTTCGATTCCACTGGACGCGGTGGAGGCCACGTTGGCCGCCGACAGGTAAGGCAACTTTGTCCTGCATGTGCTCCGCGAGCTCCAAAATGGCTATGCTCAACGGTTTGATGTGGTTCACGCCCGTCGCAGCCGCGTTCCTCGTGACAGGGGCTGCATGCAACGTCGATACGCCGACCGTGCTGTCGCAAGTTGCTGTCCTGTTTTGGCGGATTCGTATCAAAATGTTCCACGCAGCTCACAAAATCGATATTTCGCCGCCGCTGGTTCATTGTCGTTTCCGCCGCGATTCGGTCGTTGTCTACATGACGGGTCTCTACGACGAGTTGACGTTCTCTACATGGGCCGTGACCGCCTTCACCAGGCGGGAGACCGCACCGATCTCCAACTCGGGCATGGTGAACACAATGACGCTGCGGACACGCTCCCCAACACAGCCCGTCCCCGCACTCATTGCATTTGTTGTCGCTGCCGACTTCCACGTCGATCACGTCGTCACCATGACCATCGTGCATGGGAATGACATGGCTTGGATGGGTAGTTAATGGAGATGACTCATTCCATTGCTCCGATCCCCGCTGCGTCCAAGTGACGCGCCACTTTCCTGCGACACGTGTACATGTGGATCCGTTTCTGCATCGACTTGATGGTGGCTGGCGCTGGGGAAGCAATGATGCGGGGCGACTTTGGACGGTGATACTGAGATGCCAAGCAAGGCTACAAGACTACGAGTCATCACAAAGTTGGTCGCCCCCACTCCTGTACTTGCAGCGAGTCATTCCCCCTCACGGCATCCCATGATACCGACAGCTCGATGCGCCGTGCCAGGCACCTCCAATCTCTTCCTGGGGCATCGAGTCCATCGCGCCTCGTTGACTTGACGTCGAACAGGTGTGCTTACCTTGATTCAATCATGCCAATACAACGATTACATTCTAAACTAGAACGTTTGATATCCATGCAGCTAGCCGCGGTCATGCTCTCAACCACCATCAGCACGCGACTGCGACGGCGAGTTCGGTCAGCATGTCGTCAATGTCGTAGTGCTCTGCGCAGAGTTGTTCGATTTGGGCTGGTGAGAACGAGTTGCTGGCGTTGGCAATCACGCGGGCGACAGCATTTCGTTGCGCTTGCGACAGCGCTGTGGCAAAGTAGTGTTCGATCATAGCTTGCGTTTGGCGGCCATTGATCGGGCCGAGCTCGACCTTCTTGTTGACACGGCCGGGGCGAATCAAAGCGGGGTCGAGTTTCTCCGGATGGTTGGTCGTCATGATGAGGATGCGGCCGGGACTGTCCACGACGCCGTCCAGGACGTTCAAAAGCCCGCTCAAGTTGAGTTTGTCCTTGGGACCCCACCCCGACATGCGGTTGCTCGCGACATTCTTGGGCCCTATAGCTAAAACATTCTCCAGGTCGCTGCTGTCGCCGTTTGAACTCTCGCTGTCGTCCACATCGCAGCGATTTCGACGGCGGCGCGGGGAGTCGCTTGCTTCGTCGAGTGCATCGTCTGCACCGTCGTCATCTTGTGCGCATTCTTCGACCTCCTCCGTGCCCACTTCTTCGTCAGGCTCTCCCGCAGGCGACAGCGACGGACAGGGCTTGCGGCGGCGCGGCCGCGACGACTTGTCGCCCTTGGACTTCCGCACCAAGACCACGCTGGACGCACAATCGACATCCTCCATGACAAACACAATCTGGTCGAAGCGGAGCTTGACCGGTAAATCCTCGCCGTCCAGACGAAACTTGAGGTCGAACATCATGTCCATCAGTTCTTGGTTCGTCTTGATCTTGCTCAGCGACACGTTCACGATGTGGCGCTTGGTGTATTGCGCGACGGCCTTGATCAAGCTTGTCTTGCCGGTCCCAGGGGGGCCATGCAGGAGCAGCCCCATCTTGTACGGAAACCCCTTGACGCCAAACTTGCCGCTCTTCGTCATAAAGTTATCCAGGAGCGACAGGAGCTTGGGCTTCTCGTCAAAGAACAAGCTATTGAATGTTTTGTCGTCGCTGAGCCCGTACCGCTTGTACTTGGCGACCGCCGCAGCCGACGACTTGCCAAGCCTCGACGACTCGTGGGTCGTCGCCATGTACATGTACCGGGTCTTGTCTTTCTTGTGCTTGGCCACTATAGCGTTCTGGTAGCTTTGGAACGCGCGATTGACAAAGCTGTCGATGCGCTGGGTCGCGTCCGCGGCACTCGATCGAAGGATAAACGTGATCTTCTTTTCCTTGAGGTAATTGGCATTGTCCCCGTTGTTACGGCTACCGCCAATGCTCTCTCTGTTGATGACTTCGTGGTAAAATTCGAGGTCGGGCTCGATCTTGATCCATTGGTTGAGTGGGGGAAGCGTTCCGATTTTGAATCGCTGCAGCTCGATGCATTTATTCTCATCGAAAAAGTCGTCGTCGCATGGATCGTCCTCACATTCAGCTGCGTCCGCGTTTTCGTCCCCTGGAGAGTTGAGGTTGTCGAGGAGTTCGTATCGGCCCGATTTTGTGGTCATGTCCAAGTGGTCGCTCAGGTAGATCGAAATGGCTTTCTGAAGGATGTGGTTGTGCTCGTCAGAGTCGTCGACTTTGCCCCAATTGTTGAAGTGCGTCTTGCGGTCGATGCGGCGCACGACCTCGTCGCCCTGGCGGTGAAAGCCGTTCCAGAGGTTAGCAAACATGGTCGTGAGTTGGTCAGACGAGTCAAATATGGTCTTAAACACGATCGGGATCAAGAGGCAGATGAGAGTGTCCAGAATCACGTTGCCCGTGCGCAACGAGTTCATCATTCCAAATTGAATGGCTTGCGAGTCCATGTCGTCGCAGTGCCTGTGCCGACGAAGGAGTCGAAGTCGACGAAAGCACAGTGACGACGCCAACGACAGAATGAATCGGCCAACGTGCGGGAAGTCTGTGGCAATCAACGGGCCGTTGGATTGTCGCACACCACTTCCAACATCCGACGTTCTTTACAACCGTGCAACAGTGTTGTCGACGTGGCAGAACGCCAGCACATTATTGTGTGTTGTGGCTAGTGGTGGACTGTAACTAATTTGAAATCGACATCTTGACCGCAGCCAGCATACCCACGTGTATCGGGGAACGTCATCTCCACTGCCGTGTCTCTCTGGTCCGAGACGTTTAGTTGACAGGGAATCTTTTCCCCTTTTTCATCGACGAGCCACGTCATATCGTATGGATGGAATGACCTCTTTGGACATCTCCCGCCGACACCACCACGTCTTGATGCCTCTTCTTTCGGTCTACAGGAACCGACGAAGGAAATCCTTCCCCTGTGATACTCGACAGTTTTCCAGAATACTTGAGCGAACTTGTATGCATGGGACAACAGGAAACAAGGGATTTTTACACCCAGGGAACCACAGCCCGTCAGTCTACACGTACTCGGATCCACATTCACGGCGTGATTTGGAGGAGGGTGCATGTAGGGAGTTGATAGCGCAGAGGAATTTTGGAAGTGATTCAATTGTCATCGTTAAATCGTTCTAGCTAAAGATCGCTATGCAGTACTCACGCGACCGTGTCGCGGATGCGGGTGCGGGTGCGCCTAGCTGCCATGTCGCGGATGCGGGTGCGGCTAGCTGCCGACTTCTACAGACCACGCACACTCGACGTCGCGGCATCATTAGTTAGGTCCTTTGGTCGCTACAGTGCACCTGTCTGGTCAATCGATTTTACTGTTTACGTCCTTGGAGTGTATCCCTTCCCGCAGCCAAGTCAACGGCTGGATCCGAATACTAATGTTGCCCACATGCACTCACCGATACTAGGGGCAGGTACATCCTCCTCCAAATCACGCCGTGAATGTGGATCCGAGTACGTGTAGACTTACGGGCTGTGGTTCCCTGGGTGTACTGATTTATTTCCCACCGCTAACCGAACGGGGCAAATTTGTTGATTTCTATAAATTTACAATATTGAATGTCAGAGGGATTTTCGAACTTTTGAACGCATTCACGTGCGAGTACAGTACAGCAATTCAAACGAGCCATGCTAAGCAAAATGAAGTTGCGGATGACTCTTGTGGAGAAGCATGAGTTATATGCGAAGCATTTAAGCGAGCCTAATGTATCCTACTCTGCCCTGGCCTTGTGGGCAGCTCAAGCATTTGGTTTCCGATGCTTGTCGACAATGCCCCGCTGCACCTGGTGTTCGAGACCATGCCCCTGTCCAACATCCGTGTCAAGAAGCTGCCACCAAATACGACAGCCTACCTGCAGCCTCAAGACGCTGGAATCATCGCCGCTTTCAAGGCCAAGATCAAGCACCGCCAGCTTAATAATGCCCTAGAGCTGATCAACGAGGTCGTTGCCGGTCGACAAGACCGGTTATTTGAAGTACCTCTTGATGTTGCAATGGGATGGACCAAGGAAGCGTGGCGGTCTATGACGCAGTCCACAGTGACGAACTATTGGGCTCGAACTGGCATCACGGTCGCCCACCTTACCACATTCAGTGGCAGATTGTCGAAAATGGAGATTGCTAATTCGTGAATATTTGGCAGTGAACGATATCCTTGACTTTCATTACCTCTAAGAACTTATTGCCTGTTATATTTGTTCGTGGACAACTGTTCGGCTAGAGGGGGGAAATCAGTAATTCCTGATGCCCATTGCTAACATTAGTGGTATTTCAGAATGCATTGTGTTGGGCAGTTCAATAGTGTGAGGTACCCTGGATGGATGGGTGGGAGAGTGATCCTTGGACATGAGAGAGCTTTCATGTGATGTGCATCTAATGTTGCGCTGTCGACACCTTAACATGTTAACATGTCCAATTTGGGGGCTCTGCATGTTAATACAATTTTTCATGTAATACAATCACTTTCAACTTACATTCATTCGACACGGGACCCGGAAGGCGGGACGCAACAGACGAGCAGCACGAAGTCATTCTTCGTGGGACGTTCCTGAAGAGCTATGATGTCTACTCTTCCAATGTTTTCGGCCGATACCTAACCAGCTAGTCTGATGCACAATGATACAACATCAATCTGTAGTTCGGATGGGCCGTCGCACGCCGATCCAGAGGTTGTCGGAATTCTTGGCGGAGACCCGCAACCCCCAGATCCAAATGTTCGCGGCCAATAGAGGCAACTGGATCTTGCCCAATGACGGCCCCTCATCCTCGACAGCCCCTGCGGGGGCCGCGTGGCAGGAAACCTGGAGTTTATTGGTACGAGGCTAGCCCCTAGAACATCAAGCGTCCCGTCGAAGGATGTGCTAGGATATGCATATGCTAGAGACTGTATGTTCTATAGGAGAACGTAGATAGATGATATAGCTAGCCTGAACGCCAAATTCACTTTTCCATTTGCACTTAAGCCACCAGTAGACCTTCCAGTCTACATTTGGTAGCGCTTTTTGGTTGCCACCGTCTACGCTCCGTGCCCCGTACCCGTGTCCGTGCCCGCGCCAAGCCCTCGAACTGTCGCTACATTTAGTCGTGAGCTCTTAATGGGACGTCAAATATCTCCCGTGGATAGTAAGTCCCTTTTACAGGCTACCCCAGACCACCAACCTTCTCACCACAAATTTGTAGTGACGCATACAAAGCGTTGCGTCTTATTTGCGAGAAGACGAATTGAGGGAAATTCAAGACAAGCGTCCGTGCCGCGTTTGAATTTCTTGGCAACGCCCGTTGCGATTCAAACAGCCAATAAAGTGCGACTCGACTTTATCGTACTAATTGTGCAAACGATCAACCTTAGCGAATTTTTAGCGCTATCTCAAACCAACCCTAATTGGGAAACAAGACCAATTCCTCAAGCTCAACCGACAAAGCCGTCAACTATTGAAGGAGGTCAAGACTATTTTGGCGCGCAAGTTCGACAAGGTTATTGGAATTGGCCGGCGTAAACTCAAGACACCAGCTCTAAATTAAGATTAATTGAGCAACTTAGTCTTTTCAAATAGGACTTCACAACAACAAGGATTGACTATGGAGCAAGCCTTTGCGCAATTAACCCAAACGGCTCAAGTACTTATGGAAAGTCAAGCAAAGGATATGAAGTCCCACGACGAGCTGATGCAACAACATCTGGAGTTGAAGAATGCACCTTGTCGGATGGAAATGAAGGTCGAGGGACTAAGTATGCCCAAGTACCATGGCAAACTATCGGAGGGCTTTAGCCCATACGCCCACCTAGTAAACACGTTCTTCGACGCCAAGAACATGAATCGGCGCGAATCGCCGGAAATGGAGGAACGTTGCCTAGTGATGGTTGTTGCTAACTTTCGTGGACAAGCTGCTGCCTGGTACCAGGATCGCCAAGCGAGTAAAGATGCGATCACTGCACTCGACCAACTGTCTAAAATCTTACGTCACGAGTTCGAGCCTGAAGACCTACAAGAGCGTCTGCGCGACAGTCTGTACTCGCTGACGAAGAACTGCAAGGATTTGCAGGAGTACGTTGAGAAGTTTCGACGGATACGCACTCAAAATTTATGATATGTCACCATTGGACAAGGTCACTCTGTTTACTCGTGGATTGAGAGTAAAGACGCGCGAAGAAGTGAAGTATCGCCGCTGCAAGGATGTAACCAGCGCGATACAAGTGGCTCTCGAGTACGAGCGAGCTCATGCGTTCTCCTTGGGTTATGGAGGACACGCAATGGCAACGGACCGCCAGCGTGGGGTCAAGAGCAACCGAGAGCGTGATCACCATCGTGAGCGTGTGCGCGACAACAAGCAACGTCCCACACCTCAAATGACTCAAGATGAGTCTTACGACATGGAAATCGTGCAGACTCGAAGTGGAGAACACCATGCAAGGATGGCCTCGATCAAATGCTACAACTGTGGTCAGATGGGTCTATTAGTCGCAATTGCACGTCCAAGCCGAGGAAGAAGGTTTCAAGAAGTCCTTCGACAAGTCATCAGCATCACGTCAACGTAGAAGTAAGAGATGAAAACGATGAACTCGTTGAAGACATCGTGTTCGAAAGCCACCACGTTGGAATCAAGGCTGAAGCCTTGCCGAAGGAATCGAGGAAAGTCGTAAAAGAAGACTTCGCCTTGTTGATCAAAGACGGTGTGTTGAATGTCTTACTGTGTGCATTTTGATCGACTGTGGTGCATCGAACTGTCTCTGCCGAACTGGGTTTGGGGAGAATGTGATCGAAAAGAAGATCGTGCGCATCTAGAGGCGTTCTTGATGCTGGATTTGAGGGCATCGAAAGCGGGCTGACAGTCGCTCGACCAAACCCATGGGGTATCCTTGACTAGCAACCGATTGAGGGGTTTCGCAATGTCGGCAAAACCACGATAGTACTTGTGGAGGTGGGTAGCCACGCCGAGCCACCGGCGAAGGTCGGTGACCGAGGAGGGGACTGACCAGTCGACGATGGTCTTGATATTGTTGGGATCAGCCCGGCAACCTCGAATGCCGCCGAGGTCTCCTAGTATACGGATTTCGTCGACCCCACATAAACCTTTGGAGTGGTTGGCATACAAGCCATTTTCACGAAGGACGGTAAGGACCGCACGAAGATGCCGACGGTGAACGTCGAGGTTAGACTCGGTTTCAGAACCGCGACGATGGATGTAGATGTCGTCAAAATATGACGGGTCGAAGTCGCGGAGGAACTTAGCCGTCACCATGCGATTAGGAGTCGCAGAGGCATTGAATAGGCCTTGGGGCGTCACGAGACACTCCCAAAGCATTCCACATGGTGTCGAGACGGCGGTCTTCGGCACGTCACAAGGCGCATGAGGATTTGATAGAACCCATCGCGCAAGTCGATGGTAGAGAATATGGTGGATCGATCCATGCCGTCGATAATCACATCTTTGCGGGGAATGGGCGTTTGCGCCGGAATGGTGGCGGCGTTGAGCTTGTTGAAGGCGTGTACAATGCGCCTTTTGCCGTTAGGTTTCTTCACACAGAACGTCGGGCTGCTGTGTGGGGACGTGACTTCACGTACGTAGACGGCTGCTTTACGAGCCGCAAAGAACGCGTCGATCGCTTCGACTTGATCGCGTGGAAGCGGCCATTGACGTGTAACGCAATACATCGTGCCGGACACGAGGTCAATTTCGTATCGTATACCCTTGTCAACGGGTAGGCGACAGGGGACGTTGTGGGAAATAAATCCTTGGATTTATCAAGGAGGTCAAAGAACGGGTTTGAGAGGAGGGAAGCCCACATCTGGGATTCCGCTACAAGACAGATTCGTCGGCAGTGGACGAGGATAATAGGTCGAGGTCTTCATCGCACGTAATCATCAATATGCACGCGATGTCGTTAGAACGGAGGGATTCAAAAAGGAGTGGTGGCTCATCTCTGTCAATGCCAGGATGTCTGAGGAGGATCGAGTCAACTCGTCGAGGTTGCAAGCGAGCTGAATGAACGCATCCGCAGTGACAACTTGGGGATTCGAGATAATCGGCGTTGTAACAAGGCGTCTGGTGAATTTGAGCCCAACGCGTTTGAAGGGGCGTTAGAGGGGCGAGGTTGGTGTGGGAACAAGATCGGTCGACCGGCGTTGTGGATACCACGGCGGCGTCTGCTAGTGGGTCAACAGAAAAGGGTACAACCTCTCGGGGTGAGGCTGCTGACGTGGGCTGCGAAGACAAGTGTGCTGGTACCAACAAGCGCACTGTGCAACATCAGTGGCGAGTTCATTGCTCATCACCGTAAGTGCTGGGACCGCGGATAACGCCGAAGGCTGTGAAGCCTTATCAGCGGCACGTCGTCGGATCAATGCTGATCACTGTTCAGCCAAACGACCTAGTGGATGGTCTTGAGTTTCCAATCGATCCAACCCATACCAAGGATGAGGTCCCAACATTCATCCAAATCGATAACAAACAACCTTTCGGGCGAGTCGAAATCGTCGAAGGTAACATGCAGCGTACCCTCTATGCGATGCTGGGCGGAGATGCCATATTTACGCGAACCATCTCAAGGGAGTCTGACACGGGAAAAGAGGCAAAACGAGCAAGAGTGGAGTGATTAGCATAGTTCGCTGACGCCCGCAATCGATCAACACAGTGAGTCGGGCGGGAACACCCGGGAGAAAAAGAAACCATTTTGTTGGGGCGTAGCCCGATAGCCCGACGCGGCACAGATGAAAGTCTGTGTTTGACATCCGAGTGTGACACGACTCCACACACCCCGGGAGAACCTATTGGTGCCCCAGTAGGGCGCCACGCGCCTACTGGGTCTAGTCGTTTTCCGCCGCCTGGTGGTCAGATCGACCAGGTGACCCAGTGGATCGTCCTTTGGGGGCGCCCGTCGTAAAAGGGCTTCCGGTTGATTGGGCGGGGACCAGTTGGGTCGGATCGCGCGTCTTGTCCAGAGGAAATGAGTGTGCATCGAGGGCGCGGCACTCACGCCAAAAGTGGCCCTTACGGCCGCAGTTGCTGCACTTGCCGTCTTTGATTTGGGATAGAGCGGAGATATACATATCCGATGGATCTGCGCGATTGTGCGTCAGGGCTGAGGCGTACGACTTGGCTAGGGCGATTCGAACAGCCTCTTCAAACGAAGCTGCATAGACACGGAAGAGCTGTGTATGTGTCGGACCGTGGTTGTGCGACCATAAAGACGTTGACGCGGAGCGGTTCCGGTAGCGTGGAGTCGTCGTCGACGATCGCAGCCTAAAAGCGAAGGTCGTGAATATATTTGAATATTGCGTGCAAGGAGCGTTTGCCTTGCTTGCATGCTAGGAACTTAGATCGATATTGGAAATCGCTGTGTTGAGGAAGGAAGCGGAGCTTCGTCTCCGCAATGAGCTCGTCAAACGTTGCAAATGATGTGGGGTTGGTCAGGCGGATAGAGTAAGCCCAGTCTTCCGCCTGACCCTTGAGATGGGAAAGGGAAAACGCCACACGTGTAGACTCTGGGTGATACGCAACGCATCTGCCGTGGTCTCGACTTGCAGGATCTACCGGAGGAGCTTGCCGGTATTGGACTCGAACTTGGTGACATCAAGCTTCACTGGCTTCACTCCCATGGGGGGATTGTTGGGGCTGGCTGTTCGCAGTCGCAGCTTCTTAGTATGCGCGGAGAGTCTGCGGTTGTTGCGTCCTGAAGAGGCTGGTGCTGCTGGGGACACGGAGAATTGCAGTGTCGAACTTCGATCGCGAAGTTGTGCGACCTCGGTTTGCAGGGCGGAACTATGTTCGCGCATGGCTTTGGCTTGTCCCTCGCTCTGGTGGAGCGATTCTTCGAGGGCTCGAATCCCTCGGTCAGCTGGCTAATTCGAGCTTCGGAGGGTTGTGTCGTGACATTGAGGGTGATGCCGATTCCTTCAAGAAGTCGCGCTCGGGTATCGACGAAGATGGGAGAAAAGAGCGACTGGGTGTCGCCTTCGCCAAGGATGTCGACCATGCGGTCGTATACAGTTTGGTTGGAAACCGTCATGTTCCTTGGACGAACTTGTAGTGCTATCAGGTGTAATCGGGCACACGCAGAGGAAGGAATTGGTAAAATGAAGAAAGAATTGGCAGGGTTATGCTGTCTAACCTGTAAATGTATATGGAAAGTTAAGGCGACTCGTGGTTAGAGTCGCTAGCAACCCAGGCAACTTGTTGGGAGGTCGCCTGCAACCCTTGAATGGTCGACTTCAACTTCAATGAAGATCTTGACATGCATCCGCATAACAGTACCATAAAGCCTTACTATAACCGTGCCAGTCGACTCAGCCGGGGTGGAGCGCGCGTGCACCTGACCAAGATGACTCCAGAGATCTCCATTCGTCTGGAAGAGTTCAAGTTCTGCCATCTGTGTTGATTTATCTCTAGGTTCATGGGAGCAATCCGGATAATATATCCGGAATGCAATATATCTGGAATGCCGTTCGTGCCAATAAAGCTGAACACGGAGGCCGATGGTGCGGTTCAAGAACCGCTACGTCGTGGCGGTCGTCACATCCAGTCGGAAGCTGCCGATCGTCCAGACGAGAGACCTGTATGCGCTGTTGCTGGGAGCCATCGCCAGCAACTTTGGTGATGTCGGCGCAGGGTTGATGCAGCAGTCGACGCAAGGTACCTCAAATCGTGTCTAGCGGGTGATTCATATCGATGGGCTGAGTTCGCCTGTAGTTGTGTACTACAACGCGACCACGCGTGTTGTCGTCGTGCGATGTGGGCGAGAGTTTGCCACGTGCATCCAGGCATGCCTGACCTTCATCACGGAATTCCATCACCAAGACATTAAGTTTGAAACCCTGCGCGTGTGTGGTATGTGGCGAGCCGCCTCGACACGATGTGTGACGTGCGGGCGACGTAGGCTCAAATCGTACGTGCAAAGACGCGCTTCTCGCGATCTCGCTGGCACGAATTGACAAGGACAATGCCATCCTCCGCGATACATTGAAACTGGAGATTGAAGGGCTCGAGCAATAGGGCCAAGTCGTGTCCGACATATTTACATTGCAACTGCACTTCCTTTTCAACCTGCCATGGCTTGACCGATGGCACAATCTCTGCGGTATGGCCCACGGACATGCAGGACACCCTGCAATCGCAGGTAGACGCCATGCCAACTGATGTCGAACCATGACGCTGTGGCTGGCATCTAGGCAACATCCACAGACAAAACAAATCAAGTTCGTGTTCTGCCTTGTGCACCTTTTCGCACACACTGCCCATAATCCCCGTGGCGCTGCACCAGATCGAGCTCTTCTAGCTCTCCTTTTCATGGCATGCGACCCGTGGGTAGTGGGGATTCGCCCTCGCGTCATGCAACACGAGGGGCTCAGCCGTCTTCGAGTTCGTCCTTGCCTTACACTCTCCGGTCAGCTTGCACTTCGAACGTTTCGTCGATTTGTTCGGCCAGGATGCGTGTCGCCATGGCATTCCCGTTCACGTTGAGCACGGTGGACAAGCGGTCCAAGAGAATGTCGGCGGTCACGATGAGGGAAAACGTTATGGGGAGATCAACTGTCGGGAAGCACGTCTTCCACAGCGTCATGACGTAGACTAAGCCTGCGTTGGGCACCGGCGCGGTCCCGATGGATCCAAGCAAACTCACAAAAAAGATGACGCAAAATCGAACGGGAGTCAGTAGGTCTCCGTGGCCGGACATCGTGGCCATAAACACGACCGCCAGGGGGTAGTAGATGCCGGACGCGTTCAAGTTGACAGGGGTGCCGAATGGCATGGCAATGTGGGCCAAGGACCGACTCACTTTGGTCCGTTGGATGCACTCAATGGCGACGGGAAGCGTGGCCATTGACGATGCGCACCCAAATGCAAACACGTAAGCGGGGATGAGCTGCTGCAGATACGTGTACGGGTTCACCTTGACCCACAGGTACACGACCAACGGCAGGACGACGATGGCATGGGAGACGGCGCCGATCATGAACGCGAGGAAGAGGTAGCCCATTTGAGATATGACTTCACTGATGTCTTGCTGGTCGACCTTGGCGATGGCGCCGCCCATGAGGAAGACGACTGCGACGGGGGTGATGGTAAGCAAGCCATTGAGCAGCTGTACGAAAATATTGCGCAGTTGCCGGACGCAGTTGAGCACGACATTGTCTGCGCCGTTGGGGGCGCTCTGGGCAAGTGCTACGCCAAGAGGAAATGAAAACATCACGATGCTCAGGAGCGACCCATCGACGAGGGATTGAAAAATGTTGCCGGGGACAAGCAAGTTGCAGATTGCGACGATATGGTCCACGAGACTGAGCTGGTGATCGACTATCGTGATCGTGGTGGATGTCGTCGTAGCCATCGTGTGGTTGGCCGCAAGGAAGAGTGCCGGCGCCGTCGCGTTGGTCGCAACACACCCCAACGTGCCGTTGGCAAGTAATGTCAGGAGTTTGCCATTGGCACACTGGAGCGTCAAATTGAACAAGGCTCCAGTGGATGCAGCTCCGTCCGCTGTGCCGCGCGGTCCTCGGGGGACGAAGTAGTCCTTAAATAGGAGGGCGAGCACGGTGCCTTGCACCGTCGACACAACAGATGACGCTATGTACGGGAGCAGCGTGCGCAGCCGCATGATGGACGACCGGCCCAGACACACACTTTCCGTCACGACGATTGTCATGACACAAAACACGAGCGGCACAATGAGGCATCGCAGTGCGCGCACGAAGAGATCTCCCGGCAATGTCAGTGCCTTCTCGAGCTCCGTCCCAATGTGCAGGTAATACATCCCGAAGCCGACGCCGATGCCGAGGAAGGCGCCGATGACGACGTAGAAGGACTGGAACTGCGGCGCGGCAAACTCGGTTTGCTTTGACTTGATTGATCCTGTCGACGTCGTTTCCGTGTGTTCCAGCACAGGGGTCTCAAAGTACGAGTCGTACGGGTTAGACGGCATGACGTTAGTCAATGGTTGGGCCGACATAAAGTTTGTGCGGACGTAGCCTGAGTCGTGCGGGGCATTGGCGGGGGCCCTCTTGCCTGAACTCGGCTTGGATGACGGGTTCGATTTGTACGAGAACCGCTGGGGCCGCGGGCTTTCTTCGAAGAGGAGGATCCCCTTCTTGGACTGGCGATTTGGGCTGCCCATCCGCTGTTGTCTGTGTCGGCAGTCAAATCGCAGAATGCCCATCCAAGAAACACACTGGTGCTACCTAGCTACATACCCCACCTTGTGCTTCATCCGACAAGTGACGCTGCGAGTAGAGGACCCCACCCGAGGTGACCACCAGGTGGTGACCAACGGGTGCTGCCCGCAGAGGGCCAACACTGACCAGGTCAGCTGCGCCTCGTCGTGTCATTTCACATCCACCGCCGCGTTCTCGTGCGCAAAACGAACGCAGCTACGGCTCGCCGAGGTTGCGATGGCCTTGGTGGCCACATAATGATTCAACTCTGCACCCTCTCGACTCGGTGGACACGGTGGTGTTAGAACGACGTAGCTGGGCCCGTGCACGTGTTGCGCCGAGGGCAGTGGTGCGACGTAGGTGTGTGTGTGTCTGGGTCCGAACCAGGCACAGCGCGCTGCGGACGTGTGGAAGGCAGAACCTGCATTACCTGAACCGCCACCACGTCGCGACCTTCGGACCATGTTGCGTCTCTCCCATGCCGGACCACTGTATATGGACTTGGAATCAGGGCGACATGGGATTTTTGACGATTTACACCCGCAACACGATGCTCTCGCGTGTAGCCGTAACTCGCCGACAGACAAGATGATGATGGCAGGTACGAGGCCAGTTCACCCAAACCACGTTTCCGAGAGCATTGCGATGGCGCGTCCCCATGGAGAGAGGGAGGGCCACGTCGGCAGCGATGTGAGACCAGTTGGGAACAGATCGAAGAAGGCTCGTCCGTCGATCGCTAGTTGTTGGCGATCTTCGTGCCACATCGTTTGTGCAGCATGTTGAACTCGGTCGACACAACTTTCATTTGGACGACTTGGTCACCCACATCGTTCCCAGAACAACAACGTTTCGCCCAAACTGTACTGCGGCAGCAGCCAGCGGAGCGATCTCTAGCGCGGGACCTCTGGCATGCGATCAGCCATCTATGCGGCGTTTGCTGGCCATCTTGGACGACCGCCGGGTATTTTTCACGTCAGATGGGTGAGATATCACAATCCGCTGACGTCCGGCAAAACTTGGGTCACAACATTATTCCTTCGGTTCGTGGAGGATGTACAAAAATCAAGTGAAACTCTCGTGGCAGGACATATCATGCAAATGGAATTTTCTTTGTATGACTGTAGTTCGTTACATTCCGATCCTTATTGCACAACGTCCATCCATACAAACAGGGATGACAAGGAATCTCCATCGTTGTCTGCGATGCCGAGTCGATGGAACAGGATGCAGCAAGGTCTGCCAACGTTTCGTTTTCGACCGAGTCATCATCTTCGAAGTCATCTTCATCATCGACAGCGTTAAAGTCATTGTCCACCACGCCGTCCACCTCGTCGACGAGGCTGCATGTTGGAAAGCCACTCAATTGGACACTGGTCGGTCAGACCAAACGTCAGCGTTCTACCTCAATTTGGTCTGCTGTGTAGTCTGCTCAACATCCGTTGCAGCCTCCAATTCCATGAGCGGGTGCATGTTCGCTATCCCGGCACGCCGTTGCACGCACAGTTTGTACACGCCGTGCCACCTGCTCGTCGACTTCGGACGGCAGTGTTGTCCGTGTGCCCACCGTGCGTGTGGCCATCCGGTTCGCTGTGCGTGGACAGGACGCAATCTCGCTCGGTTAGACCCAACCATACACCTTTCCTTCGTGCCGTCACCCGCCCCGACGGCATGGGCGACGTGTGCGGCGAGAGTTGCTTGCACCTCGACGCTGTCTAAGCATTCGATTCATCACACGTCGACACCGCACGTCCACGAGGCGTGTGGTTGAAACGCTGAACCCGTCTCAACGGTCACTCTATAAACGGATATACGTGGATTCCCCCCAACTTGGATTACCTGTCTAAACTAATACGTATTCATCACGGACCAGAAAGCATGGCAACGAAGGCGCACGGGGCGGGGATGCCACGAGTTCCATGAGTTTGCCCACCGAAGGGTGCGTGCCAAGACACACAGGATCGATGCGACGGCCGAAGACTCGATGCGTGCACTTGACGACACCGACTGTGTCAAACGAGTCGAACTTCTCACAAGAGGTCGACGCACTGGATCGATCACTCCATGGCGGCAACTGCATACACCGAGAGCTCTCTGAGCACATTTCGTAAAATGCCACGTGATTTCAGAGTCACCCATTCCATCGATCCTCGCCCTTCGGTATGACCTCGGTCGTCGCCTTGTGTTTTCCCCTGGTAGCCTGTCGAAGCGCATGGGGTTGTGGCGGTCAGTGCCCGATCACGAGCGCGTTGTAGACACCGACTCCACATTTGTCGCTCCATCGACCACTCCAGGCGCTGTCAGTGTTGCCAAACGTTGATTCAAAAGCCGCCGCATAGGGTTTTGCACGCTTGCATGGGCTTTGGGAATGCCAATGGCTTCTCGATGTGTACACTCTACGCCATTGAAAATGACATTGGCACGACCGCCGATGACACTGATGGAGCACTCCAGACTCGAACTGCACTCG
The DNA here is from genome assembly GCF_000520115.1 of Aphanomyces invadans. Lineage (NCBI taxonomy): Eukaryota > Oomycota > Saprolegniomycetes > Saprolegniales > Verrucalvaceae > Aphanomyces > Aphanomyces invadans. Next base: position 622,333 of record NW_008580162.1, read on the forward strand.
CCGTTCTGCTTGGACTTCGAACGCTTCGTCGATTTGTTCGTCTCGACTTCGCGGGACCATGGCTTTTCGAATTCACGTCGAGCACGGTTGACACGCATTCCAAGTCGGGGGTCACGACAATGGAAAATGCAACGGGGAGGTTCGTCGTCGGACAGCACGGGAGCCACAGATTCGCCGTGTAGGCGAGGCGGTCCCCCAAGCCGCCGAGGAGACTCACAAAGGGCATCTATCATAACACGTTAGCGTCAGCTGGTCACCCAACTCGGACATTGTCGCCATGCACACGATCGCCAGTAGTTCCAGGTCGAGGAAGGGCGCCGATTACGACGTCAAGCGACTGAAACGAGGGGCATGCAATGCCAAAATCCCCCGGCGCCGCTTGTCCGAGCTCGGGCGTAACTGGATAGGGTGGCGTACTGGTGGGTTAACACACTCGAGAAGGCACCGAAGTGAAGTTGGTACAGACATCCATCGATTCATGCAGAGCGTAGTGGGGATCTTCGCCGCATGCTGCTTGGATGATGGGTCCGTCGTAAAAAACGAGACCGATAGCAGCGGGCTACCTAGTCGGTTCGAATCCATCATTCCAGGGGCGGCGTCCGTCGGGGAATAGGTTGGGAAAATGCTAGTTAAGGGCGTGGCACACGACGCTGGTTCACAGGTACCGCAGTGGGGACAGGTGGCGCTGCATGTTGCGGACGTCACCGCTGAACTGGGCGCACGAAGTGGAGCAGAGGAACCGTTCTACTCGTGGAGGACGCGCGCGCGCACCTATTACACAGCAGACTTGGATGAAAAAAAGGTTACTGCACTCTCAGTTTGAACGACACCAGGGTCGATCCAGTCGTGCGCCGTTCGCGGAGCAGCAGGCCGTGCCGTTGTTTGTACAAAGTGCACCCCATCAGACTACAATATTCCAGTGTACGTAAACCTCCAAATCAACCTTGAAGTCGTGATCTACATACCGTTCAGTTTGGGGGGCTCACAGGGGCTCGTATGCTACGTGTCAAGGCAATTTTGGCACCCCCCACGAATGCAAACATGCGCTTGCATTCGCCATGCGAGCTTGTTTGACGGGTGAGTTGGCGAGGTCCAGCACAACGTATGCAGCTCTTCAGACCATTGTGTCGACAATGCCATACACGTTCTGCCCGACAAGCGAACAACGAGAGAGCGATCGACCGAGTCATGTGTTCATGGGGCGGCTTTGAATCGCTCGTACAGATGCTCCCCATGCCAGCCTTGTCAGCGTCGCCCCGACCAATGGTCGCCCCCGAGATTTCCCCAACGTCGTGGGCATCCCATCGACGTTAATTTCATCCTGGCGCTCAAACTCCCTGGCAGGCCTGACGACGAAGGCGTGGGGGCATCTACCCTGAAGTTACACTGGCAATTCCACCGACAGATATGTGGTCTGCAGCTGCCACTTTATGTGCTGCTTCGAATTCCACGACGGACCACGAGATTTGAGAACCCGAGGCGGGGAAATCCTCGCGAACCGTCCTGTCATCATCGCCCGAGCACGTGCCATCCCCAGGAAGGCAAGCTAACGGTACGTATTCCTTAAGCCACGCCACTCGACTTTGGCATGCGACGCTGATTGCAGCGTAATTTCTCCACGGCCGCTCGGCTCGGTGGCCCCAAATCGTCGAGACAAATCTGTTTTTCCACAGGTGCATGCAGTGTGCACTCCTTCAACTGCTTAATTGTAAAGGTAGGAAGAACAAAAGCATGCTCGGTGCGTCAAGTGTCGTGTTGAGGCGGAAGGAGAAGCTTGGGGAGCACATGAAGCGGATCAAGGGCAATTGGAGGACTGGCTCACTTGACACTGGCAATGAAAAACGCTATGCTTGCATAGATGCCATCCCGTGATCGAAAGCGGTTGTACTTGAGCAAGATGTGACGGGTGGTTGCATGCAGGGTCGCATCGTACACCCTGCATTGTGGTCACAACATAAAGCCAGCCGTGAGAGCCAGGAAGGAGAACGCGTAGGTGGGCACGCATCTTGCGGCAATTCATGCTGGTACCTATCTCTGGTCACGGCGGTGCTGAACATGAGGATTTCGAACGGGCAGAGTGCCACGACGTCTACAAGCCTCTAGAGGGTCACTTTCTCAGCATCAATCCATCATGTTCTTTTGAAGGAGACCATGAACTGCCGCGCTGCCTCATGCAGCAGACGTTGCCATGGCCCCCCCTCTGTTACGGTGCATAATCCGGATAATGGTACGTAGCCGGAAATCGACAGAGTCGGCGCTGTGATTGGCTGGTGGATATAACGCCGTGATGGTTGGCATTCATTTCGTTCGCCAAGTACGACGCCATGGCCGCGCGCGACGTCATTCGCTTCCTGAAGAAGGCCGAGATCAGCTTCTCCTCCTTTGATTCCCGGGCAACCGGCGCATGGTACACTGCATAATGGAGGCATATCCCGACGTTATGAATCTGTAGCGAGTTCTACCGCCAGTTGAACGCGACCAAGACGAAGAAAGTCAACCCCAAGTGCGAAGTTGTATACAACGTGGCGGTACACGGCAAGAGCGACCCCTTAATCAAGCTGACCTTCAGTGCGTCCAATCCATCTACTTCATCTCGAGACGTGTCGTTGTCCTTACAATGTGCTTCCTACCCTCCTAGTCAACGACAAGCAGGAGAAATACCACGTGCCCGGCCGAGATGTGCGCGACATTTTCAATGACATCGAGTATCACTGCTCGCAAATCGAATCCGACCTCGAAGCTCAAGGCAAGAGCATGGACTAAGCCGAATGCATTTCCTTTCCTTTTGTAGTAAGTTCGACGTCGTCGTTCCTGTTGGCCACAGCAGCATCACATATTGTGCAAGTTGGAGTGCGTACAAGTCCCTGACTCCAGCATCATGCAGTCCAGGCAATGCGCGTTGCAATGCCTTGGCACCCACGTGCTGCTGTCAATCTGAGTCCTTGGATACGGGGCATGGAAGTCCCCATCGGCAACACACGTCGGCAAGCACGCTTGCTCTCTTCCGAAAGAACACGTGGGCGCTATGCGCTGTCGGTAGATGAATAACCTCGGAGGGTTTCATGGTATAGGGACACCGCCTTGGATGACAAGTAATTAATTTCACAGTGGTCGACATCATCGAGGAACCAAATGGCCACAATTTGATCAATCAACACAAAATCATCACAAAAATAAAAATTTGGCATGAGGACAGTACTACCCATAACACACAAGGATCTACTACAGTACTACCTCTGTTCCATACAGTGATGCCTCCATTTTTGCAACAGGACACATTCAATATCCTCCGAGAACTAATTCATTCATTTCGAGCAGTAAGATTTGAAATTGAAACTTGTACAGCGACGGAAGAAATGCCATCGGCTGGCGAGCGTGCTCATTCGAGTCCGTACGTACTACAGAGACGTGCCGTCTCCACGACGACTGGA
>NW_008580162.1:625863-628014 GCF_000520115.1 Aphanomyces invadans
CTTCCAGGGTGTCGTCCAGCCCCACCAGCATCCCCCACCGACCTCCCCCGTGGCCCCGGCGACCAGGCACCCATTCTATGGGTTGTACAAGGATGCCCCCATGCCTTTTGAGCTCTGGCCAAGAGCCATGGTGTCCGCCCTGGCCCATCACGCCCCCGCTACCGAGGTCGACCACCCCATGGCGTCCACCGGCCGATCCACCCCCGCTGCCCTCCGCAGCTATGTCAGGCGAGTCCGACGGTCCTGCCGGCTACTCCCCCCACTCCATGGTGATGTCTGGCTGCGTGTGCTCTACCGCATGCTCCCAGTCAACTGCCGCTTCGCCCACCTCCAGGTCGAGCGGCCTGACGCGATCTGCTGCGCCTACGGCTGTGGCCGGGTGGAGACCCAGCACCATGCCCTCCACGCCTGCCCCCAAATCCACCCTGTGTGGGCGTTCCACCGCGGCGCCTGGGGCCATTACGGGGTGAGCTTTTCATGGTCCACCATCTCGGACCCCGACCTTTTCGAGGTCAACCAAGTCGGGGACCCCCACAAAGAGGCCCTGGGGATCCTGTGGCGCCTGCTCGTTGGCGATGCTCAAAGGTCGCGTAATATTGAAAAGCAATATAATGATTTCGGATTTTTATTGCGGACCTGTTTGAGCAATCTTGCTTTTTGGCGCGAAAACTTCCTTTCCCTCCCTTACTGTCAATAGGCACACCCTCTAATTTTCTTCATTATCTTTCACACGTGATTAGTTTCATCGAGTTTCGTGAAGAATTGATATTTCGGGGTCGATGAAATGAGAAATGTCACAAGTAATCTGGAACAGGGGAAGTAGATCTCAATCAGGTTGTACTGCGACAGCTTCTGCCGCTGGCGCAAATGACGCAACATTGCCACATCGGGTGAACAGATTATTTGAACATATCAAAGGGCGCACTCAAGGACCGAACGAACGACGAGATGTCAACCATTGTGGCTCGAAGCCGCCTGACACAGCGTGCATCCGATATATAGTGTGCTTCACACTAAATAATTGAATACACGATGCAGGTTTATTCTTTAGGGGGTTTTCGGAGCGACTTTGCGTCAGCGATTTTTGGAGTTCGACAAACAACGCTGAAATTTCATCGACTGTGGGAACATTCAATCGACAAACACAATTGGTCAAAACAATAGCCAATGAATAATGTCCATTCATGACCATCCAAACGATTCTTGCCATTCATCGACTCGAATGTCGTCGCCCACGTCATTGAAGTCTCTACCAACAAAGCGTGCCGCCAAAGTCAAGAGGGCCGTGACGGCTGAAAAGTCTGCCAAGACTGTATGGACCGCCGACATGGTGTCGACGCTGTTGGATCGGCGTTGCGACGACTTCGCAGCAAGCTTTGAACTACATAGAAGCGCAGTTCAATTGTCAGTCTTGTGGGGAAAGATCGCTTGGGCTGTAAATGTACAACATGGAACAAACATACCAGCGTTGGCAGCAAAGTACAAGTATTCCAGCCTTAAGCGCGAGTACTCTGCCATCCGAATGGCCGAGAAAGAAACTGGAAATGGCCCCCCTGTGGTGTACCCCATGTATTGGGACTGTCTTCTTTCGGCTCTGGGCAGCAAGGACGGCCTCGGTCATGTCGAATACGCGTTTGGAGCAGGCCGCAACGTGGAAGAGAGCGATGGAAGTGATGATGCTGTCACTGAGCGTGACGACAAGAAGCGTCAATCGATTGTTGATACCGAAGTTGCGCGGCAGCGTGCAAAAAGTCAAAAAAGTTGGACATTGGGCAGAGTCTTGTTGCTCTTGGCGAGAGCCTGGCTGAAGGAATGAAAGGTTTGCATCCAACGACGATGAACAAAAACAGGAAAATGCAAAGTTATTGTCAGCTATCGAAAAGTTGCAGGTCGCTGTGGAGCAAAGCACTTCAATCCAAAGTGAACATCTCAACTTCCTTCGTCAAAACAATTAGTTGTCGAATGTTGTATTAAAACTTAAACAAACTCATGAAGATATTGTTTAACATTGTCACGTGTTGTCTTCGCCAAATCACTATCGATTGTGAACTGTTCGTTGGAGAATGTGATGTCACCGCCGAGATGCATCCAATCTTGGTTCGCAGGCTGTGATGAGTCTGGGTCGAGGTCAATAATCCAATTATGCAACAC
>NW_008580162.1:628114-628906 GCF_000520115.1 Aphanomyces invadans
CTTAGAATGCAATTATCCTAATGTGTTATGGTATTATCCTTAAATGATCAGCTAACGTGCACATGATATCAAAGTAAGATTGCCTTTTGGCTGAGCGATTTTGGTGGCCGCTGTCATTCGCTGTGACCATTCTTTAACTACTACTTCCTCTGTTCCACAAATCTGGCATCACTGCTCGACGGAGCGCCGCCAAAAATTCATTTTTAGTCCAAAGTACATTACTTATATCACGTTCGAAAGAGAATAGAAAGTTAGAGGGGGTCTACATTGACTGGACGACGTGATAACATCGTTTTCGCCATCGGTCATTCGGAAAATAAAAAATCAATTGTTCACTTTTCAAAATTACGGGACCCAAGCACCTCAGCACCATGGACACTCCACGCGTAGGACGTGAGCACACGTTCGAGACCAAAATGCTTGTGATATCGCTCCTCCTCCGCTTCGCCAAGAACGGCAAACTGGAGCGCGGTGCCATCACTACAACTGCAAACGAAACCCGCATCCATCGCACAACTGTGTCAAAGATATGGAGCGCATTCCGTCGAAACGCCCGCCTGCCATCCATGAGACCCGGTCGCGTCGGACCGAAGCGCATCTTCACCGAGCAGCACGTGACAAACCTCGTGAGTGCAGTTCCGGAGGACAAGCGATCCACATTGCGGGACATATCCGAGGCAACTGGTCTAACCATCGGCACGCTCCACCGCAAGCTCCGAGACGGTACAATCAAGCGCAAGACGTCGCGTATCAAGCCGCTACTGACCGACGCAAATATGGCTGAACGTGTGG
>NW_008580162.1:636158-641906 GCF_000520115.1 Aphanomyces invadans
ACAGAGTAAATCCAGCGTCAGCGAGGATAAAACCACCAGAGGAAATGATCTTATATTGACCAAGGACAGAGTTCCGGAACAACATGCAATCGTTCTGCGACCCTGCACGCAGCGAGTACGCCATGAATCGCTTCTTGTCGTCGACCAAGGCCAACAAATTGACAGTGGTCGAGGGCATCGAGGGGACCAGAAGTCACAACTTGAGCAATTTTTCAAAGTTTTCTGAGAAATTTCGTGTGTACAGTACACTCGTCTCGACGTCCTAAATGCAACTTTCAATAGACGTCAGGCCTAAAAACGAATATCCTGCGAGATATGTTTGTTCAAACTCGAAAATCTAACTAAATTTCACATCCACAACTAAGAGCCTGTGACAATTAATCAAATCATTTTTCACAAGGTTAAATTTAAATTCACATGGACTTGACGAAAAACCTCTGGTAATTGATACCCTGCTGCAGTAACTTTGTGCCAGTCAAAGAAGGCATCAAGCACCATAATGACAACCTTAACCGAAGACGACTACGACGAAATCACAAACTTCATTCGACGGGATCGCCCAAGAAGCTTAACTAATGAAGAACGACTTGATATTCTTCGTCTTCACGCTGAACTTCGTCGCAGCAACTGTCGTGATGTGACACCTACAATCGCACGCCTTCTTGGCCGCAGTCCCAAAGTCGTAAAAGAAGTTTGGTCCGAGTACGTGCGTACAAAGAGCACCATTGCTGTGCCTCCTCCGTCAAACCAAAATCAAGGATCCACACGCATTCCTCGGACCTTTGCCGTGACTTCTATGGTGCGCCAGTTCATTCGTAAACGCAGCTTGACTCGTGTACGCACAGTCGCTAAGGACGTTATGGTGATGTTGCTGGAGGCTGGCATCATAGCGTACGACACACAAACAAGATCAGCACAGCCACAAGTCTTAGCTTAGTTCAAGTCTACTTGGAAAAACTGGGCTTCAAGCGAGGAAAACAACGTGGCCATGCCACCTACAAGGTATCCAGTGCACACGCTGCGCTGCGGGACGTATACATCGATCGCATGACAGATTTGTCTCCGGACACCCCTGTTGTTTACTTGGACGAGAGCTACATTCATCACCACTACGCACGCCACGACGACAACCTCTACGATCCAAGTGATGATGCCCCACTGAAGGAGAAGCACAAGGGCCGTCGATAGTGCTTTATCGCTGGCATCATGTCCGGCGACGAAGCCGACGTCAACTCATTGGTCTAGACATTTTCGAGGGAAGCAAGAGAGTCAAGGACGATCCCAAAGTTTATCATGGTATGTTCGACCATACGTACTTCGTGAAGTGGTTCAAAGCAGCAATGGACGAAGTCGAATTCCATGGCAAGATGGGCGTGGTCTTCGTGATGGGCAACGCAAAGTAACATCGTGGTCTGCCAGCAGACACACCTCGCGGGAAGTGGCGCAAGGCTGATTTGCTGGCTGCTTGTCAGCGCTACGGAGTGGACGTTGAGAGTCATGACCTCAAGAAGACGATATGGGCTCGTTTTAAACCTGTTCTGTCCGCGCGCGTAGAGCCCATGGTCGTCACGATGGCCCGCGACCGTGGTCATGACGTGTTGTTCACGCCACCCCATCACTCTGACTTGCAACCTATTGAAATGGTTTGGGCAAAGGCCAAGGGTGATGTTGGTGTTCAGTACAAAGTGGACACTACCTTTGCCGACGTCCGAGCTCGTCTTGACGACGCGTTCAAACAGCTTCCTTCGGCTATGATCTGTAACTGCATTCGCCATTTTGAGAAGCTCGTCGACAACATCTACGAGTTGTTTCTTGCCCGTGAAAGTGACAGTGCTGACGATCTCACCTCCGACTCATCTTCTGGCACAAGCGACAATAATGAAGATTTATAATTCTTTGTATTTTTTCAAAAATTGGATTACAAAATTTGGTTATTGTATGGAATTAGAAATATTCGAGCAATAAATAACAATTCATTTTCTTCTACGCTGTTCGCTGATATACGAGCTGAGGTCCCAGCGCACACAGACTATCTGGGTTATCGTCGTCATCAGCAGGGATCGAACCCTGTACCGCCTGGACACCAAGCGGGAGCTCTACCACGTGAGCAATCTAACCAAAATAATGATTCAATCAAGTGCCTGATCCATACGATTTCAATGCTATACCGTCTAGTACGTATACCTCTAAGTAATAATATATGCGTCTCCAGAATTTAATGGAGTATGATTTGATTTGGGAATTGTATCCACCTGTCAAATGAAATATAATCTAGTAACCCTAGTCCTGGTCCCCCCGACACCCTCGACCACTGTCAAACGGCATTTCATTCTTATCCGGATTTCCGGAAATAGACAGTCCCCATATTATAATTCCAGTAACTCACATTTTGTATTTTTATTCGGAAACAAGTTGACGAATTTGTTATTTGGGCCGAAGATATCATTTTCGGTCGTTTCGTTCAATAGAAACCTTGTTCAGAATTCCTTGATACATCATTGGGGCTTTGTTTCGTCAATTTTGACCAAAAATTCGTTTTTGGGGTCATCGTAAAGTCATATGTCGGCAGTAATATGGAACAGAGGTAGTGATAGAATACTCTAAATCCAAGCAGTCTCTGAGATACTTCTTCCGTTCCAAAATACTACTACTAGCATTGTAGAGTGTAATTACACTTGAAATTTGTGTCCGCTCATGCACTCAAAATCTGAAAACAGTCATATTTTTATTCAAAATCAAGACTATACGACCAACTCCACCATGATGTACTGCAAGTATTAGTCGTCATTATCTAAAGCCATCTCGACAATCACATCACACACACGACTGAGTTCCTCCACATTCATGGACAACCCAATCCAACATGACATGTTATGACAAGTTATGCATTTCACTAAGTCGGTTCATGTGCTCGTCACATTGAAGTCGTGCCTGTAGTGCGTCAATAGCCGCAATCGTACCAACATTGCACACAGGCCACATAATCAACTTGCCTTCTTTTGACAGCTTGTCCTGCTTCGAATGTGGCAGATTGAAGCAATTGTCGCCATCAACTTTCAATGCATTTTCCAAGACGCTTTGCAATGTCATGGAGGTCTTGTTCAGCAAATATGGATGAGATAATTGAACGCTACTCGAACGCAGACACGAGCTCGTCGATGCAGCTAGCCAACGTTCGATGCTGCAAACAATGGATAGCGTTGAAGAGACCAAGATCCAGGACATTGAAGTCCAGACTCATGGGGGCTGCAGCACAAGCTGAATGTTCTACCCATCCGAACGGCCCGCCGCTACGACAGCAGGATCGTTCATTGCGACATGTGGCTGTGGGTTGTCTTTGCTGGATCCAAATCACATCTGCGCGTCAGCCAGACCACTTGACCTTGATCGATGGGATTACGTGCTCGATAAGGTAGTGTCGGTACATGTCTTTGGTTCCCACCCTTGGCACTGAGAAGGATCGCCACTGGCACGGTTTCGAAGTCACTGTTGAGCGAACTTCGTCTCCATAAAAGCCCAGGTACCGATCTTGCCATAAAGTGTGCGCCAAAAAGATAGGCCACACACTTTTCGTGTGATTCCTCAAATTGTGGCGTGTTGTATTGTTCAACTCGTCATGGTTTCACCTACCTGGTCCATGATTTCTCTTTCTAAGCTTGATGAATATCATTCCACCATAGAGGGTTTCAATATCTGGCAATTTGCTGATTTTATGGGGTGAAGAAAAGATAGGCCACAAGTCAAAATTTCTCCAATCAGCTTAGAGATCAGTGCCATTAGTACTTGGTTTTGTTGCCCTTCTTCTCAATAACACCCAAGCAACGCTTTGGCATACTCATGATGAGATTAGCGATGATGTCAGGACTGATTTCAGCCCAAGACTCCTGAATCGCAGCAACAAGTGATTTACGATCCAAATACTGCTTACCATCAGGATAAACTCGCCGAGGAAGAATGGCCCAAAGTTTCTCAATTGGATTAAGGTCTGGAGAGCGTGCAGGCCACTCCATAACCTTGACACCATTGTCGTCAAACCACTCCATGGTTTCGCGGCTTGCATGAATGGAAGCATTGTCTTGTTGGAACGTGAAGTCAAAGCCAAAATGCTGATGAGCAAAAGGCAACATGTAGTCGGAGAGTGTTACTGTGTACTCGTAGCTTCTTTGCTTGCCTTCGAGAATCTTCAGTTCGGAAAGGCCCTTCGATGAGAATGCCCCCCAAACCATGACGGACCCCCCAACAAATTGACGGCGGGAAAAGACTTGCTCCTCATGATCCAAGTGATGCCAGTAGCATTGCCAGCCATCAGGACCATTAAGATTAAACTTCTTTTCATCCGAGAAGATGCATTATCCCAATCTTGATGATTCGTGATGGCTTGCGATGCAAACTGGATCTTTGCATCACGGTGGGCATTGGTCAACGGTGGCTGCCCCAATCGCTTCTTGAATTGGAATTTTGGATGGGCTTGGAGGAGTGCTTGAACACGTCGCAAGGAAATAGGAAGATCCAGGCAGGTTTTGAGCTTGCGGCAAGACATCTTGCCCTTTGCAGCTTCACGAAAAAGCAGCCGCGAGGCAGTCGAGGACAGTTTGCTTGGTCTTCCCGTGGACTTTGCTTTCCCGTAACCACGTAAATTCGCCAGGTAGTTTCGGACCACCGTTCGGGAGCAACCAATCTCGTTACCAATGGCACCAGGGGTCCAACCAGCAGTGTGGAATGCCAGTATTTGAGCGTGCTCGACCTCAGTGAATTTTGACGCCCGTCCCATCAAAAGTCTCGCTGATGAGGGTCTTCAGGGCACGTGGGAGCCCTTGGACAGTCGAGGCAGGTATGTAGAAAGTTGTTAAATGATTATCTTCTCTTATCAGCTCTTGTTTTAGGCAAAGTGAAGTAGTGGCCTATCATTTTTTCGCGCCACTTTTTTTTTTGAATTCGTGGGTCTTCTCGGCTTCTCTCGAAGGACAATTGACTCGTTGCATCAGCCTTTGTTCCTGCTCAATCCTCATTAAAACTGGTTTTGATTGGATGAAAGTCCTGCATTTTATCGCCTTTCTTTAGCTTGATTGGCCCACACTATGAGCGTGGCCTATCATTTTGACGCATACTGTACCACATCCCTTCGCACTTGCCGCTAAAGCGTGGTCTTGCAACCGTAGTCAAGGACATGACCTTCGTAAAGTGCCGCTTCGATGCACTTGCGTACAGGGAGCACTTCATCATGCCACAGGTAGTAGCTTAGGTTGTCTTGCGTCACAAAGTACCACTTCTCATCAATCTGCACCCGAACATTTCGTGCTACACGAGTTGTCGTCACGTCCGTACGTAGGAACGAGCAAGCGCACGCCACCCACTCGGCCTTGTGTTTGTCCGTCAGCATGGGCTTCACGTGGCTTGCGCGTCGTTAAATCTTCTTGGTCTTGACGAGCCTCCACAGCGTTGTCGACGCGATGTACATGTGGACTCGGCCAGCACGCAATGTCGAGCGATGGTACGGATCGGCGGCCTTGACGGAAGCTTTCACGTCGGCCAGAGTAGTTGTTCGCTTGCGGCCACAGTTTCCCTTCTTTCGCGCCGACACATCAGCATAGCCCAAGTTGCCTCCGTAGACTAACCACGTTGCCATATGAGCGATGCTGCTTGCTGCATCACACCATATTCAGCACACAATGCCTTCATCGCACCGTATGCAGCAACACCTCCCTTCTTGATCGCGACCATCGAACAGTACAGTCGCCTTCGCTCACC
>NW_008580162.1:672141-674443 GCF_000520115.1 Aphanomyces invadans
TCTCGGCAACGCACGAGGTGACTTTTGACGCGACACCTCTGGATACTTCGAGCGTGCCGGTTGAGCAAGTGGGACGCCTGCGATGCACCGAAACAACCTGCGCGGGGACTGCTGTATAATTCTGGATATGGGAGACGGAGAAGTTGGGCCTGAAAGGGCTGGGGCTCCTGAAAGACGAAAGGACGACACGACGTGTGCAATTCTCAACAGAGTTGCAAATGAGGCAAGCTTTGTGAATCTGAGTCCGTGACAGAGCGTAAAACTCGGCCAAGGCTTGTGTTTATGGACCTGGCTTCTACCCTGCTCCAATCCGGTCTGTGGGTTGTTCTTGTCGAGATTCTCCATTTCAATGAAACGGTAGAGCACGTCCTGTACTGCCCTATGGAGTCTCAGCGGAGGAACCCGCCCAATGTGATGAACACACAAGGGGGAGTGTGTGGGGGCCGCCCTTCACTGAACTACTGGCCTACACTGAAAACCCGTTGTAGTGAACGAAAGCACAAGTCTGTCTAGCAAGACGGGTGCCCTTGTAGGGACAGTGCTGCGTGCAACAGCGACTGGATAAGCGTCGTATCGCAGCTGTGTCAGAGCTGCGCGATACAGGTGAGTGGACCGCGGGTGGTGTCATTCCTCGGCAGCCATGCTCTTGTAGCTGAAACATTGAACTGTCGGCACCATTTAAGATACAGGTTGGTGCATTTGACGGTCAGGTGAGGGCGACCGTCTGAGAGTTGCCTCGCGAGGTGGCCGTAGCGGTTTTGCAATAAAAGTCACAGAGACCCACGGCAAATACAGTCACTGTCCTGACCAAGAACGAGTGTCGTACGAATCAGGGGGGTCGAACCTGCAGCTCACTTCTACAGTAGAGTCCAAGAAATGAAATCGGCTGTTCTCCCAGCGCAACTCACGCCATCCGACCGACCTCACGTCGCTAGGATTTGAGTCACAATAGAATTTGCGTTCGACCGCCTCCAGACCCATGAAGTTGTTTGGTGCTCTCCTCGTCACGTCCGCTGCCGCCACCAAGCAGTCCGTGAGCACGCTCTCGGCTGACGCGCAATCCGAGCTGCGCGCCGAGTTGAGCAAGTGGCGGGAAGAGTTTGGATCTGCTGCTGCGGTGCAGGGCTTGTTGCCCCACGCCACCGAAAGCTCGAACCCGATTCAGGCGGAAAACGACGCGCTCCAGCGGTTCTACGACAACAAGCTCGCGATCGAAGAGGCCCGTCGCAACAACCCCGAAGCCACGTTCGACTACAACCACCCGTTTGCTCTCATGACACAGGCCGAGTTCAAGAAGTTTGTGGAGGGTGTGTCGCTGGAGGAAAGCCGCAGTGCGTTCCGCTCGGTCCCCGAAGCCGATTTGAACGTGAGTAGCGTCGCGGCGGCGTCGGTGGACTGGACCACAGGCAAGTGCGTCAACCCCGTGCGCAACCAAGGCCAGTGCGGATCGTGCTGGGCCTTCTCGGCCGTGGGTGCCGCGGAACCGGCGCACTGCATCGTGACGGGAGAGCTCCTGGACCTGTCCGAGCAGCAAGTGACGAGCTGCTCCACCGCGAGTGGCAGCGCGGGGTGCAACGGCGGGTGGCCGTACGCCGCCATGACGTACGTGTCGACGACTGGACTCTGTTTGGAGAAGGACTACCCGTACACGTCTGGCAGCACGAGCCAAACCGGCACGTGCAACAGCAACTCGTGCACGACGAAGAAGCTCAGCATCGGCGCGACTGTCCGCGTGAAGGGCGAGGCGGCGCTGGACGCGGCACTCAACACGCAGCCTCCGTCAGTGTTGGTCGAAGCGGGTAACTCCGTGTGGCAAAACTACCGCTCGGGTGTGATCACGCAATGCCCCGGGTCGTACTCGGATCACGCCGTCGTCGCCGTGGGATACGACGATACGTCGTACAAGATCCGCAACTCGTGGGGCACCAATTGGGGCGAAGCCGGCCACATCCGCCTCAAGCGCGGCGTGAGCGGCAAAGGCATGTGCAACGTTGCCGAGGACGTCGTGTTCCCCAAGATCGAAGGCAACACGCCTACGACGAAGCCAACCCCAACGACCAAGCCCACTCCTACGACCAAGCCCACTCCTACGACCAAGCCCACTCCTACGACCAAGCCCACCCCTACCACTGCTCAACCCGACCAGTGCGCAGACTGCACTGGGTGCTACTACCCCGCCGCGTCCACGTGTTTGCCAGCCGACTACACCAAGGAAGCCTGTGACGACTACAGTGCTGAGTATGGCACGTTTTGGTGTGGTGACGAGCCTACACCTACCACCAAGCCGACTCCTACCACCAAG
>NW_008580162.1:707088-708647 GCF_000520115.1 Aphanomyces invadans
ACTGTAGTATTTGAGACCATCTGGCCTATCCAAGTTGAATCGCTTCTCGTCCAACCATATAATGTCGGACCAGGCAGGTGGCTCGGCCAGATTCTTTTTGGCATACGCCAAACGCTCTTCCTTGTGCCGTCGTTTAAGAGGAACGGCATGTGCTTTCGCTTGCTGTACACCATGATTGACGATGACTGCAATCGTCGCTGGCATGTCCTCAACGAGGCTTTGATGTCCAGGCAGGTCTCGAGGCCTCGTGCTGACAAACCAGTCTTTGAAGCCTCTCGAATGAGGAGCCGCTCTTCGAGGCCAACCAGAACAGTGGCCTTTCTGCCCTTGTAGTACGTGCCATAAGCTCTCTTCTGCGTCAACGCTGTTCTAATGGCCTTGGTGGACCTTCCGACCTCTTTTGCGACACCCCTGTGGCTAAAACAGTGCCTGTGTAGGGCAATTATCATTCCTCGCTCCATGTCCGAGAGGAGCGTCCCGTGGCCCATACGTCGCTTGCGGATGCGTTCGTTGACAGTGTCTAGGTCATTAATAAGCATTTATCAATTCTTTGCAGCCTTGGCTTGTGAATTTGACTACCTTATTGACCGGAACTTTGTGTAGGTCTAATTCTCTGGCGCGGTTTACTGGCCGGGAAAATCGATTGTGAGTGATTTTAAGTGATGCTCAGGAGAAATGGCGGCAAATCGTATATCAAATGATCGTCCAATCATTAGCTTTCAATCAATGCAATTCCTTTTTCTCAAATTTCTATTTGTCAAAATTTATCGATGAAAAACTGTACTACTCTGTTCCACAAAATTTGTCATGTTGTACTTTTGATTGGCGGCATTTTTCTAATAATACTCCGATTGAGTGTCTGATTGGCGTTCTGGAGAGCGCAAGAACTCTGCTTTGATTGGGTAGTTTACAGCCCATACCAGCCATTGTGGTTGTTGAGATATTGCGCGGCAAAACTTCCGGGTCATGGACAGCTAATACAAAATGACCCGCCAGCACTTCATTCTACATTTCATCGGATAGCCAACACGTCCTGCACACACCTATCGCCACTACATGCCTCCTCGTTCACCGCGGGGAACCGGTGATGCTCTTGTCGCCGTCCGGGACCTCCCAGACGTGCGCAAACACCTGAGCTTCGCCCATCGCCGCATGGCCTACGAAACGCTTCTTAGCGCCGCCATTGATGGTGTGCTGCCACGTGGTGCTCTCACCGAGCTTGCACAAAAGTTTCGCAGACATCCGCGAACGATAACACGTCTGTAGACGCAAGCGCGTCTCTCGCTCCGCGACGGCTACCGTGCCGCCAATGTTGCTACAAAAACCAAAGGTAATTCTCTCAAAACTTATATATATTGGTTTACACAATTATTGATATATGGGGATGTACTTTTCTAGGGAATTCCGGACATCATGTGCTACACGCTTGCAAAGACTTTCGTAACTCTTCAAAAAGTTATGGAATTGTCCATTGAAATACATGGCAGCAACGAGTATAAGCTCCCTCACATGAAGAAGGACGCTCTCATTGCAGACTTTGCATCGTATAATGTCGAGTT
>NW_008580162.1:709832-733620 GCF_000520115.1 Aphanomyces invadans
GTTCATTTCTGACGTCGACGTTGGATGGCTTCCGAAGCCATCGTCACTGTGCATTGGCATCACAAGATCGCGCCAGCATTGGTGGCAAGCCTACGAACTGGACGATGCGGTGCGTATAGTGCTGTTTGCAAGCCTAGAGACGTTAGCGCCGGGGTCATCGCTCGATGTTTCGACCCCCCCACCTCGACAAACGTTATCGGGGTGTCACACTTGTCAAATGTCATCGTAATCCGGATAATCATCGAATTGCCAGGAAAAACCCTGCTTTCTCGAAATTCTGGAATTCGGTGCATCCGGCAAAACCTTTTGATATTTGATATCCTGTAATACTGCATACTGCGAAACACTGGACGGAAGTTGGCGGCATTTCTGAAGCTGAACATGACAGACCCGAACAAATGGCTTGGGCTGCTGCGATGGAGCATGCAGCAGCAAGACGGCACGCGCCCGACGGAGTTCAAAGCTATGGACCCGAAGGACAAAGAGTGGCTGGAACGCGTGATGAAGGAGTGCGTCATCGATGAAGTCGAACGCATGCATCAAATCATACGAGTTTGGTCGGGCGACGACCCGCGCGTCGTGCTTCCGAAATTGATCGCGGACCCGCCAGCTAACGAGTATACTTCCGAAGAAATTGAAGACTACAAGGAAGCGCTGCTCGACGAGATGCTCACGCGTATCGACCAAATCGACAATGCTCAAACTTTCATTAAGATTGGCGGGTTGCCAAGCGTTCTGCTCTTGTTTAGCAACCCTCGAGCTAGCATTCGTGCAGGTGCTGCTGAAGTGTTTGCGACATGCTCTCAGAACAATCCCCCCGTACAGAAAGCTGGTCTTGACGGGCACGTGTTGGAAGCATTGAGCAAGCTAGCCCAAGACGACCCCGACACCACCGTCCGTGTTAAGGCAATCTTGGGCATCAGTTGCATGATCCGAGGCCTGGACAAGACGGCCGAGCAATGGTTCGTCCAAAAATGCGATGGTCTGCGGATACTCCAAACTTGTGTGCAATCGGGCGACCTCCGCTTGCAACGGAAGGCGCTGTTCCTTCTGCGGTACCTGGCGAACTCGAGCCTTGGAAACGCCCAGAAGCTGCTGGACCAAGGCGCGTACATTTCTGCGTGCAGCTCGTTTGTCGGCAAGGACGACGTCGATCTCAACGAAAGCTCCCTGCAAGCTCTTGCCGAATTTGCCGCGTTCGGACCAGCGTTCAAGGCTGCATGTAAACAAGCCAACCTCGTGCCGTTGGTCCAGGCCCGTGTCGCTGCCATCAACGCGATGACGGGCGACGACCGGGAAGTTGCCGAGGAAGAAAAGAGCTATGCCGACCTGTTGCTCGAATCGCTCGACGTGCTGCTCGAATAGCTCATCGCAAACCAGGGCTCCGTTTCGTAGGGTTGTAGGACATAGAGAGCAGTATATATGGAGGCAAGTACCGATTTGTCCGATGTTCGTGACGAAGGATGCAAAGCCACAACATTTCGCCCCATTGCGTCAACACTATCCGAGAAAGGGACGCAGCACAATCGTTGGAGTGCGTGCTGGCAATGTCGTGGGGGATTTCGCCCATTTAACCCGTCTGCTGGAGTAGCGGCACGGTGAGCTCGAGCAATGGTGAAGTCCTGAGTCCTGACGTTCGCCTTGGCTGCCCAAGGTCATGCAAAACAAGCCATGCTGATACAACCCACGAGCCTGTTCGCCGGAGCTAAATAAAGCTAGCAGCTTGCGGTTTCGCGGGACGCACGGTTGTGCTGCAGCCTCCATGGGTTGCGAAGAGCGCTCGACGCAAACGTACTCCCTGTGGTATGTCGGCGTCATCATGAGCGTTGGCGCGTCCGTGTGCACCAACATGGGGGTGAACTTGCAAAAGTACTCGTTCATGCGCGAATGCAAAAAGCCCACGGCCACCAAGCGCGGGTACATTCGTCAGCCCTTGTGGATGCTCGGTGGGTCATGCCCCGTCAACGCGATCGTGTTGGTAACCACATCGACCAGGGCTGTGGCTCGTCATCTTTGGCAGTTTGGGCGACTTTGGCGCGCTCGGCTTTATTCCGCAGTCCCTGGCAACGCCCGTGGGGGGGTCGACGATTGTCGCGAACGTGTTCTTTGCCCACAAGTTTCTCCATGAGGTGTTTACCCGACGGGTACGATGTGACTGCATGCCGCAATGTACTCGAAACGACGGCGTGATCCGTAGGACGGCATCGGGACTGCTTTGATTCTCACGGGCATTGTCGTCGTCGCGGCGTTTGCGGACAAGTCGAATGGGTGCCATACCCTCGACCAGCTCATTGCGTTGTACGGTCAGCCGGCGTTTATCGCCTACGTCGTTCTCGTGAGTGTGACGATGGCCGTGGTTTACATCTTCGTGCGTCGGATTCGGTCGATTGTCGCGACCTGCGGCAAGAATTCCAAACAGTACCGACGGTTTGTCACGGTGAGGATGTCCTCGAGAACGCGGAACCATGTTGAACTTACGTGATTGAGCGATACTGTAGTTTCACTCGCTGGCGAACCCTGCGCTCTCTGGCGTGTTCGGTGCCCAGAGCGTCCTCTTGGCCAAGTCGGTGGCCGAGCTCATCAAGAGCACCATCGCCGGAGACAACCAATTCACGACGGTGGGCACATACGCCATCGCGCTCGGCATGTTTGGTTGCATCTTCCTCCAGGTACCTACGTTTTGGCAAGGCTATCTCGTTGGTAGCCCCGTACTAACGCGGGCGCTTTGACGCGATGGTAGATTCACTGGCTCGCACAAGGGCTCGAGCATTTTGATGCGGTCTTCGTCGTCCCAATATTTCAGGTACACTCGTGAAGGCCGTGCCAGGCGACTGGCATGCTATCAACCTCCTCACGACGTCTCCACGGTTAGTGCGTGTTCATCTCGACGTCGATTCTTGGCGGAGCTGTCTACTTTGGAGAGTTTGCCACCATGTCGACCACAACGGTAACCTTTCCACTCATCTGCAAAACCGAAGCTGTCAATCGATGACGGTGTGCCGTCGTGCAGTCGATCAAGTTCCGTCGCTCACGTGCATGGACTTGCTAGATTATCATGTTTCTTGTGGGGGTCGTCATTACGCTGTCAGGGGTTGGCATTCTGTCCCAACGGGACATGGCGTCGCTAAAACCCAAGCAGAAGCTGCGCGCATGTGTCTACATGGTCATCTTTATGAAGCGCACGCAGAAGTGCAAAGGACTCAAGTACCAGTGGGTCGCCTTGTCGAGTCTCGAGCAAAACGTCAAACAGGCAGCGATGAAATCAACGTTGTCTTTGTCCAAGCTCAAGTCGAGCTCGATCCATCCCATCCACGTGTCGACAACACCGTCCGACGCTGGATTTCAGCTCAACGTCTCGGCCTCGACGAAATAAGAGTAACACATCTGCAGATAGGTCGTGTCATTGCGTTGATGATGCCCCGATCTGTCGAAACCATCCTCTACCTTCTCCACGGCTTGGGCGGTACGCCTTGCTAAGCCAAACCACTTGCAATCCAGTAGCTAGCCACGCGTATGTGGCCACGTCCCTGTGCACCATTTCTGACGCGTCACACGTTGGTGACGGGCACGTGAAGCCGTCGTCTCGATGCGGCGCTGCGACTGTAGCGAGGTCGCTGCAGCGAACGCACCGTGGAAGAAAGGCTTGCCATCGCCTCTGCCATGGACTCAAGGAGCTGCTGCTGCTGCGCGACGTGTTGCTGCAGCAACAGCAACTGCGCCTGTGTTTCGCCTTGCTGGTCTCGCATGGCCTGATCGATTTGCAAGATCGCTTGAACCTTGACGTCAACTTCTCGCAGAGCACTTGAATGGCTCTCGAGCTGCGTCGTCGTTTGTTGGTTAGATTCCTCGAGTTGAAGACTCAAGTCGGACACGTTCTGCTCTTGGGCCATCGACAATTTGTCGACGACGTCGTCAAAGTGGCGTTGGATGGCCGCAATGCAGTTGGCCAAGGACTCGTTGAACCGAACCCCATGCACGACTTGGTAGAACATGGTGGCCGTCGGTCGATGGGGGAGTTTCGACAGCTGGGTTTTCAAAAACATGAGTTCGCGGTGGACCTTTTTGTGCAGTTGTTGGATGCGGTTCGTCTTGGTTTGGGCCGTCGGCGCGCGTTTCTTCTTGGCATCCATAAACACATGCATGACTTTGGGAATCGCGTCCGACATGCACGTCAGCTCTTGGTGGTACGGCGACGTGGTAAAGTGCGACGTTCGTTGTAAGAGCCCCATCACAGTTTCGAGTTCGTCCAGTGTCGACGTTTCCAGGTCGTTGACACACTCGTCCCAGATCTTGACGTGTTCTTCAACATCCTTGGTTGCCTGGAGGGTTTCCGCGCCCAGTGCCGCCTTGGAAACTTTTTCGCTGAACGCAGGGTTGAGCACCCCGCCATATTGCCACGAATTGGAGCGCACCGACGTCATCATGGACGACGGGACGAGCGGCGTCGCTTCTTTTGTGTCGTACGAAGTGGGAAGCTCGCCCAGCGGTGGGATATCGATGAACGCCATCATTTTTTGCTGGTCCGGGTCGAGAGTCACTTCCAGTCGCAGGATGCATTCGGCATAGCTCCACAGCGCTTCCACCTTGGACGTGACTAGGCCGCGGTCCACAGTCTTGTTGACCGTCGCGAGCAGCACGTTCATCAAAATGACAGTCACAACACAGGCATGGAAGAGGACAAGCACGATCGAGAAAGCAAAGATGATAGGATCCGCCATCAACACCGAGTCCGAATCCCACGTCTCCATCTTGAACTGCCCAAAAAGCACGAAAAACGTCGTGCAAAATGCATGGAAAAACGACTCGTACCCCGACACATCGCGGTTGTTGTGAAACAATTGGTAAAACACACAAGTGAGCCCAAGCTGAAAGACAGCGAAAAATGTGGCAAAATTCCACACGTCCTGGAGGATGCCCGACATCATGGGAAGGAGGTACCCGCCCGTGCGAAATACTGCCACGTACTGGAGCGAGAGAATCCAAAGCCCGAGGGTCAAGAGGCAGCCGAGGCATAGCACGAGCTTGTCGTCGACGACGGCCATGAGCTTGAGCTCGTGGGGCACGTACACAAGTAGCACCAACATATACGCCACGACCTGGGCGCAATTGAAATTTGATTTGAAGTACTTGGACGCTTTGGCCCAGAACGTTCCGTTGTCACCTTGAAACTCCCGCCATTCGAGTTCAACAAAGTAACACACTGCGAGCCACAACGTGCCGTTGACAACCCACCCCACCACACCTTCGCTGTTGTCGTCGATCATGGGGAGCACCACCAAGAGGAGTGGAATCGACACCACCAACGTCCCCACGACCCCAAGTAGCACGATGCACCACTTCGCTCGAACTTTGAGCGCTGACAAGTTGGGGATCGTCAGCATTGGCTCAAACTTCAACTTGCCATCGTGCAGGAACCGCGCGAGAAGCCAGAGCGGCTTTGGCCGGAGGAGCTGGACCGCGCCAAACCCGACGACCGCAAACACTAGCGTGATGGTGAAAATCCCGATTTCTGTTGGAAACATCGACACGTCGGATTGGCTGTGCAGCGTCACGGAAATCGACATTGAGATCAAGACCACCACGTACGACATGATTTGCTCCACAAACAGACGCTGGGCAAAGAACTAGATGCAACCGATGAGTGCACAAAATGTCGGGTCAACGGATGAAAACGTCTCCCATGCGACGAAATATGTGCCAACACTGACGATGCAATCCAAGATAGAACGGTGGTGTACCTCCCATTTCAACGCCAAGATCCGGCGAAACACAACATGTTCGAGCAACTGTTTGGCTCGAAACATGTAGTCGGCATTGTCGGACTCGAGATGGAGCAACGCGTGCAACGCGGACGTTTGGACGTCGTCGCCGATGCCGTAAATCAATTCGAGCTTGGAAAACGACAGCTCGTGGCGTTCGACTCGGAGGCAGTCGGTGAGAAAGAGACGCCCGAGGCTCGGTTCGGCCTTGATCGCTCGACGGAACAGAACTTCATCGAACGGTTCGTCTTCCGTCAGCGCCTGAAACTTGGACCGTAGCTTTTCCACGTACACGGTCGAGTTGGCGCGGTATGTCATTTCTTTCTTGAGCAAATCGAGACAAGTCCGCCAATTGTTGCGCAGCGACGATGGTACTGTTGACAAAGTGGCACTCTGGTGCAGGTTCCTCTTGACGAGCTCGTCCACGGTGTACTCGACACCATCCATGTAGTACACCATGTCTGTGTCGGCCAAATGTTCCAGCAAGACTTCGACAACTTCGTGGTGGCCGGCGGTGGCTGCGATCGCCAACGCGGTCTTGTTTTGAATGCCCTGTTTCGTTAGGTCAAAATGGCCGATTCGTTTTAGCATCGATGGGGAAGTACGTCGTCGTCGACGGTCGTCTGCTGCATATCGATATCGGCCTCATGCGCAAGCAACGTCTTGACAACACCTTCGGACCCAATCTCGGCTGCCAACATCAACGCGGTTTTGCCGTCCTTTAAAGCAATTTTGGTTTACGCAATGGCATGCATGTAAGGAAATGGTGGGAAGTATACTCGATCAACGTGGTCAACTTCGGCCAAAAAGTCCAGCAACAGTTCCACCACGTCTTGATGGCCGCGACTGGCGGCGTACATGAGCGCCGTTCGGCCATCCCCTTCCTACGAAGAAACAGTGTCAGAAGGCGTTATCAAGACAAGGCATAGAAAAGGAGTGTTGTACCCGATGGGGGTGATGATCCGTGGATTTCACCGATACGATGGAGCCCCGTTGCGAAAGAATCTACAGCACCTATGTATTTGGTTGATCATGTTCCAGTGCCATTACCTCGCTGTCTTCGTCTCCTTGGCGAATGTCGAGGTCCGCTCCATGTTGGACGAGCAATTTGACAGTGTCGATCAGGCCTTGTTCGGCCGCCAACATGAGGACCGTTTGGCCATTCTACAATCACACGCCCGTCGTGACAAGTTCAAAGGCGAGGTTTTTGCATGGGAGATCTTGCCGTACGAGGTTGGGACGGTTCAGCGATACATGGCTAGCCTGCACAGCGTCTTTGAACGCGTCGTGCTGCCGGAACTGAAGCATGCAATGCAACGGAAAGTCCTTCCGCCGCTTCTCTTCGATCTCAACCACTTGCTTGATCTCCGCTGCCATCGCCGCGTTCTTCGGTCCGTGCCGCAAGTGCCGCAGCGTCGACATGTTGTCCTGTTTGCCACAAGCACATTTTGGTTTGGATAACTCTCGAAGTCGAGCTCATGGCGCATGAATCAAGAAAAACTTCGTGCTGTGCGGTGATATAACCGCGTCATCGCACGACAGCTTGCCTCAGACATAACCTTACTTGGTTGGTACTGGCCCCAGCGGCCAGTAGCAGCTTGACGCAGTCTACGTGCTTGTGCGAAACTGCGACATCGAGCGCAGAATGACGCTCCTACAACGGTAACAACATTTCATTCTTGACGCCAACGGTATTGTCAATGGAACTACATGGACGTACGTAGTTGACAAAGTCAAGGTGCACATGAGGCTGCTGCAGTACAAGCGCCAACAGTTCGTGCTGGCCAGCTTTGCTGCATCGATCCAGCAGCCGACCGCCCTGCAATTCCATGAGTGAAAATATGAAAACGGCAGTGCGCACAGCGCGTACTCGATATGGCATGTTGATATCGCCAAAATATCCCTGTCGTAGCTGGGTTGCAATGTCTTTCCACCGCTTTTCGTGAGCCCATTCCGCCAAGTTCATCACGGCGCCCTTGCATTCACCACGGCACTCGAGCGTCGACATGGCATGCTACCACATAGTAGTGAACAACACCTCCATCGTACACTGGCAGGGGAAACAAGTGCCTGGATGTGCTCATTCTACCTTTACTGAACCCCCTCGAGCGAGGATTCGGCCGATCAGCGCCACAATTTGTTCATTTTCCTTTGGATCGCCATGGGCCGCGCAGTGCAATTTCCGCGACACAAAGTCGGCTGCAGTCCAGTTGTCCTACAAAATCAAACATTAGCTTTTGCCAGAGGCTCGACAATGCTGCGAATGCCGTGGACCTCGTTTTCTTGCGTCACGACCACGGACGGATGGTCCAAGAGCATGCAGATCAAGTCCATGTCGCCGTTCTTGCACACAAGGAGGAACCCAGACATGCCACGCTACAAGACGTTGAAATGTCAATGTAATGCCTCGAGCACGTGCGTCGATACCAGTCCCGTACGATTGATATCTACGCCCAAGTGCAGCAAAAGCATCTGCATGATGTCCTTGTGGCCATCGTTGCACGCATGCATGAACCCTGTCCATCCATTCTAGGCACCCCATGTGAACCCACTTGTTCCAGGACCATTAGACTATTTTGTGGTCGTACTTCGTCGGGTTGGTTGAAATTCATGACGGGGTGCTTGAGAAATAGCGCGACAAGGGCGGCATCGCCTGCTTTGCATCCATGGACGAAGGCAGACGTTTGCGACTGCATGCAACCGCATCACACCTCGCATCGATTGGAAATGTTCACGAACCGAGTCGAACGAGTTCACGTGCATATGTGGAAGCTGCAAGATTAAAGACACGACTGCAACATGGCGA
Source organism: Aphanomyces invadans (assembly GCF_000520115.1). Taxonomy (NCBI): domain Eukaryota; phylum Oomycota; class Saprolegniomycetes; order Saprolegniales; family Verrucalvaceae; genus Aphanomyces; species Aphanomyces invadans. The sequence goes on from NW_008580162.1 coordinate 718,398, forward strand.
TTTCGCGTTGCGTGCATGAGCGCCGTCATTCCGTCCTATGACAAAACGACCCTGGCGTCAGTAGCTCGATGGCTTCCTGCTTACGTTATCGGCAACGTTGACGTCGAGTGCAGAGTTTTCGAGCATGCGTTCGACGACATCATCGTGACCTTGCTCGCACGCGCACATGAGACCTGTGAAGCCTTTCTGTAACGTGTGTGAGGTGTGACAGCTGTCCTGCGTCATCGTTTCGAGCATACATGGTTCGCAATGTTGATAAACGATTCCACGTTCGCGTTCTCCAACAGCATCAACACCACCGACAAATTCCCTGCGTAGCAAGCCATGGTGAATACCGTGTCCCCCTATTCGACACCACATGCACGATACGTCCATGTTAAATACCTCGTCATCCATTGCATCAACTGTGTGCATTACCTCTTCGTCCATTAAAGTCAGGTCCTCTGGTGGATCTTCGGCCAACTTCTCGATCACAGCTTCCCATGCTTCCTCCGACACAAGTCGAAGAAGGTCCATCGTGTTCACCCACGCCGCACCTGACGCTCCGCCTTTGTGTCTGTTAAAATGGCTTGGGCTGCATACCTCACTAAGTACGGTCCTCACGGTGACTACCGCACTTTATAACATCTACACGTTTGATTCATGCATGTACTACGGTGTACTGTAGCATGAAATGCGTACTTTGTCGAACTCATCGGTCGGAGTGCATATATTGCAATCTTTTTGAGTTTTAGCTGTTTTTCCATGCGTGCAGGGTTATATTTCATTTCGACAGCGTCGTGCCTTGCTGCATGAAATCGTTTCCGAAGGGCAACGTCCCAAAATTCCTCCACGCAATAACCCCCCGCCCCGACGGGTTCTTCTCACACTTTCCATGCCATCCTCTCTTCAGAACATATCCCCCCCCTCCTCAACAAAGGCGGTCGGATGCTGCAAGCGAATCTTCCCGCCAACGATTTTGTCCTCTGGAGAACGTTCATGAGCTCGGCAAGGGCGTGCGTGGACGCTGCCGTGGATCGACCTTTGTGGACGTGTTGAAAAAATGGACGAATAAACCAACGTGCGTGGGACGTGATGTGAATTTTTCGTGCTTTAAATACCATCTTTTTTCACCTTCCATTGGCAAATAAGTGATAAAAAAAATTCTCGAGAAAAATGCCGAGAGTTGAACCCACGTTGTTGTCATCGACAATTTTCGGACGCGAGCAACACAGGGAACGACAGCGACCGACAGACCGTGGACGGCACACGCACGATGACGGAATTCTTGCACCTGGCGTCGCAAGAGCAATGGACGACGCTTGAACAATGCTTGGACGGATACAATGGCGACCTGCTCATGGAGGATGAAGAGGTGGGCACGTTCGACGACAACCTAGTGCATGTCGCTCACGGGCTTTTCGTAGGGAGACACGGTGTTCATCATGGCGTGCTGCGCCGGCACTCTCCGCTTAATATCGCTCTTGCTGGAACATCGACAAGCAGAATCGTTTGTAAACAAAACGAACCAGGTGCGATGTTGCGTTGACGAATGGGATGATGGACTTCGATCTCGTGACGACAGTGCCACATAGAATGGATTTTCAGGATTTATTTACGCATGCATTCGTGGAGACGGAGACATTGTGGCCCTGCTGCTCAACACTCCCTTTGTCCAAGTCAACTTGGCCGACAACGTACGCGGCGGTGCATCTCAGCGAACATACTGACAAACGGGTGGCTGTAGGACTCCATGACAGCTCTGATGTATGCCTGCGGGAGCCGAGATGAAGGGTTGCCAAAGATTGTCGCCATGTTGCTGCAAGACCCCCGCGTCGATGTGCATGCGGTGGATTTGGTACATGATTGCATCGACACAGATCGTAGCAGACTTACGTCTTTGAACAGGCCGATTGCACAGCGTTCAGCCATGCATGTAAAGCAGGCGAGCTCGCCGTCGTCGCTCCATTTCTTAGTCATCCCACAGTGGACTTGAACCATGCCGACAAGGTAGTGCTTTGTGCTGCATCCTCATGAGTGACGGTTGGAAAACTTTGCGTGGTTGCTCAGGAAGGAATGACGGGCTTCATGTACGCCTGCGAAGATAGCAACGCACGACTAATGCAGTTGCTCATGAACCATCCTGGCGTGAACGTGAATGCCACCAACCAAGTACGATGCCATCATGCCTTGGAGAAATACTTGCCAGCAACGCCGACCCATCAACATTGTGCTAGGTCGGGATGTCGGGATTTCTCATGGTGTGCCGCAACGGCGATTTTACGCTCATTCGGGACATGATGGAGCATCCCAAGCTGAAAGTGAACCAAGAAAACAACGTACGCCATGGACTTCAACCTCTTTCTATGATATTCAGCACACGATAATGTAGGACGGATGGACCGCGGCGGACTTTATTTCGTGCAAATTGCACTGTGCCACCCACGCGAACGATGTTCCTGACGAAAACGACGCGATCGTCGACTCGATCGGGCGCATCCTCCGCCGCGGCGGCTCCATGAAGGTACCAAAGTCCATGTCCTGCGCGCGCTGCTGCGTGAGCTCCATGGCGGACCAACGAACCCTCAGTCATGATTTGTGTGTGATAGCACCAAATGATGACCGTGGCGTGCAAGGGCGAATGCAAAGGCTCGATCATGAACCTGTCCGAGTGGGCACACGACAGAAAATGGGACGAAATCGAAAGCCAGCTGCGCGCGGGGTACTTGGGCGACATCAACAAGACGTTTCGGGTGGAGTTTCCCTCTCGAGTTGCTCGATATGCAATGGGTCGTTCTTGTTTAGGGCACGGCATTGCTTGAGCGGTGTTGTAATGCTGGGAAACACGACCTCGTGGAGCTCATTCTTCAGCACAAAGGCATTGACGTGGATGCGCTCAACAACGTACGTCGCGCTTGCTCCTGTGCAAATACATGGGGTCTGTGACATCCGATACAGAACCGCAACTCGGCGCTGGATGTGGCCATGAGTCGCAATCGTGAAGAGTGCGTCAAGCTGTTGCTGGCCGCTGGGGCTGAAATTGAACACGTGGGTAGCATATCCCGTCCTACGTGCCCTCATGTCGAACACGGAGAGGCGTGTCTTTCCCTTCGTGATGTAAATTTCGTTCGCTTGGCAGGGACCGAAACAGCAACCAGGGGCAACTCGGGCGCGCAAGCTGTCCAAGGATGGCGATCGAAGTCCGACCAAAGGCAACGACGCTATTCGAACCCTCGTTGAAAATGAAGTTCGCAAGCGCGCCGAGTTTCCGCTGCACTGCTGGCTCGAATACCGAAAACTCGACAAGTTCCACGATGCGCTGCAGACTGTGACCGTGTCATTGGACCTCACGGATCAAGTACGTCCTATCCACTCTCCAGACAACGACAAAGCCGATGGGATGCGCTTCTGGCGGCGTCGACGTACAGTCGTTCGGTTATGTGATGGCTCTTGCGGTTCGCCATGTTGCGTAGAACGGCAAAACCGTGCTGATGATGGCGGCTGAAGCGGGATGGGTCGACATTGTGCGGGTTCTGCTGCAGCGCGGCGCCGAGATTGATTTTCAACAGCCCGAAGTGGAACCTGACCTTCCAACTCTGCTGGGCGATGTACGTTCCATGATCCACAAGTCCAACGGCACCACGTACGAGCCATGTGCATGTCTAGGGCATCAAGGGAAAGACCGCGCTGGTGTTTGCCGGACTCAACGGCCACTGTGCTGTCGTGGATGTGCTTCTCTCACACTTGGCCGACATGGACATCATGTACATGAACGAGGCGGACAAACTCGAGTACTCGATCCGCGACCTCATTCAAGACAAGCTGGATGCCACCAACACGGTCGACTCGTCCCTAGTCAAGTGCCTCGAGTTGCTCGAAAAGGAAGCGGTCTACCGAGCAAGTTCATCCGTGTACGTCGAGAAACTTCGGTCGAAGCTGCAAGCAATGGCGGATGACGCCCCGTTTGACGAGTCGCTGTTCCGACGCGCGATCAACACAGACCCAAGCCTCGGTCGGCTCTTCCTCAACGACTGCCTTCACCCCGACCGCCACGAGCTCGGCTTTTCCAAGCTCGAAATCGTGTACGGTGTCAACAACGTCCACACGAGCGCGCTGTACTCGATCCTTCGTCTCGACTCACCCAACTCAGACTACATGTTTCGAGCCAAGAAGCTCCTTGAGCATGTTGTCATGCAGCGCGTGCTCCATCTCAAGTGGGAGGTACAAAGCCATTCCAACGCTTTCATTTTCGGTTTGTCATGTGTGGATGCCTTGCTGATGTTTGCTGTCGGTGCATGGACACTTGGCGACTTGGCGGGTGATCGACGACTTACTCGTCGTTGTCTAGTTTTTCGCCCAGCGCATGTTTATCGAGCAGCTGCTCATCTACATTGTTTTGATTGCGTCGATGACGATTTCGGTCACGCTGCACGGATCGAGTCCAACAAACGAGTTGGTGCCGATGGAAGTCGCGGTGTGGCTCACCGTGATTGTGTTTGCCTGCCTTGGGTTTTCCGTCGCTCAGATGCTGCACCCGAAACCCCTGTGGCGATTCGCGCGATGTCTGTATGATGGCCAAGTCCAGTTTGACCCCCGGTTGAACATTCCCAACCTCGCGTTGCTGAAGCTGCGTGCCAAGTGGATCATGGCAGGCGTCGTTGTCGTCGGCACCCCCGCGTTGACGGCACCCATGGTGTTATGGGTCCTTCCCCGCGTCGCGAGTGTCGCAGGCGACGCGTTCACGCTGGGGGCCAAGATCGCGATCAACATCGTGCTGTGGATCACGACAGGGTACTTTCTCGTCCTCGAGTGGAAAGAGTTTCGCGGGGAAAGCGGCCTCACGTGGGTCTACCGTTGGTTTGGTGGGACGAAATCGACGTCGGACTATGACGACTTGCCGACGTCCGTGGCGTCTATCGAGTCGTATTCTTCTGCAATGACGGCCAAGACGAGCTGGAAGTATTTTGAATCGGCCGTGAATCGCTGGCAGATCGTTGCCTACGCCGTCGTCCTTGGTGTGTACGTGCCGTATGAGCTCGGGGCGTCCATGTTCATTCCCGAGCACGCGATGCTCTGCATTGGATGCACCCTCACGCTTGTCCTGTGGATCCTCTCGCTCCAGTACTTTGCCGTGTTTCGGACGGGCGGGTACCTCTTGCCCATGATGTCGGGCATCTTGCAAGACGTGTGGAATTTCCTGTCGATCTTTATGGTCGTCCAATGCGCCATCACGTGCGCGTTCTACCAACTCTTCCACGGGTATGACGACTCGGGATACGAAACGCTGTGGCAGGCGTTCACCACGACGTTCTTTGTGCTGTTTGGCCAGTTCAACACGAATATGTGGACGCATGATCCGTTGGTGCCGGCGATGGCCGACCCTGTCGTGAATGCGTTCTCGATGGCGCTGCTGCTCTTCCACGCCACGACGGTCTCTGTCCTCCTTGTCAACGTCCTCTTGGCTACCATGAATCGAACGGTGGACAGAGGTCTCGACCTGTCCAAGACGGAGGCGCTGTGGAGCTATGCCGAGTGCATCCTGCGCATGGAAGTGACGTTCACGAGCCATCAACGGGACCGCGTCATTTTCCTCGATACATCTGGCCCCCCACAAACCATGGGCCGCCGCCATATTACGGTGTGGCGCCAAAGCACGACCCACAGCTCGTTGGACGAATCGGCGCCCCTTGTGGCCAAGTTGTCCAGGCGAGGAGTGTCTTCGTTCCGCCAGCGCGCTGAAGGTACGCCTTGTCAACGCATTCAACTTGGTCTGTTCTTGAGTGGTCGTCTTGGCTTCCTTGCTTCGTGCTGGAAAGTGCTTGAAGGGAGATTGTTGTCCAGTGTGCTGGCTGGAACACATCTCTGTGATACATTTCAAATGTATATGAGCCAAGCGGTATTGCGTGTTCAATTGCTGGCGACGTCTACCTTGGCGGATTTTTGGGTATTGCTGGTATTGTTGTGTGGCCCTGCTTGCCCCCACGAGTTTCCTGCATGGCGACACCGATCGTTCCAAGCACTCACACGCATCGTCCGGTGCTGTTTTATGTAGTCATTGGGGTGCTGAACCCAGCATTCGACGAGACCGTGCCGAAAGCCGCGCTCTCGATCGGCGAAGAGGACGCGCAGGTGATTAAAGGACTGGAGGAAACGATTAAGGACTGGGATACGGCGCTGGACGAGCTGCACACGACAACGATCGGCGAACTGGAAAAGGTCCGGACGTCGATCAAGCACACGAACCACTTTACCAAAACCGCCATGTTCACCGAGGAACTCGAGTACTTGACCCGGACAAAGCGCAAAATCGCAGACATCTTTGCCGACGCAACCAAGAAGCGCGCGCCCGAGTCTATGGACAAAGCGAAGCGCATCCACGAACTAGACAAACGGGTGCAGCACGAGATGGCCGACCTTGTGAACCAACACGCCAAAGTCGTCCAGAACGTGTCGTCCGTCATGTTTTACCAAATCGTACACGGCATCAAACTGACCGACGCAGTTGCCCGATGCGTGCGCACGATTCAGACATCGTTCGTGGCCGTCAAGGACAAGTTTACGCGGGAAGCGATGGAGGAGCCGACGCTGAGCGACGTCCAACGGTCGACGGAAGCTCGACTCGACACCATCATCCACAGCGTTCGAAGTCACTCGTTGGTGCTGAAATCGGTTGCCGACAAGGTTGACGGCGGATCCGTGGACGCCAAGCTCATGGCGATGCGAGACGAACTGGCGTCGATGAAAGCCGAAATGAACGCCCAGCAAGCCAAGATGCAGCTGCAATTGGACCTGATTGTGCGACTGCTGTCCGAGTCCTCACGTGCCGCGATCGAATAGACCATGCGATATCTTGTCGCGTAAGATGATTGTTGCATCCACGACGACGACGGCTTGCAGTAGTGTACCCCTCATAAATTTGACAAGACCTCTGCGCCATGCATCGGCCATACACGTTCAGCTTCGAGAACTTGGAGAAGCTGACAAATGCGACGGCGATGATGGATGGACGCAACGTATCCACCCGCTACTGGCGGTGTCGCCATGGCGCCGACCTCCCTCGGCCTCTATTCGCACGGCCGTTGGCATGCCGCCGCGAAATCGACACCGCCAAACAACTTGAGTGTGGGTAGGGACTTTGGTGGTGGCATGCGTTTGAAGCACCGAGTCGTCCCATCAAGCACGTTATCCTCCCACACCAGTTTTCAGACCAGTCAGCCGTTCTTTCGCGACCAGACCGCTATGCATATGCATCATCCACCTGTCCCAAGAAGAACAAAGAGCGTCCTTGGTGCAGCTACGTCGTCTGGTGGTGCTACGGCGTGGCGAACTGGCATGGCTTTGGCTGCAAAACAGATCGGTATGAACCTTGCTGCAGCATGCACAAGGAGTCTGGGGTGTCGAACTGAATCCTGTCAGTTTGTGCAAGGGTGCTGGTGACGAGGCGCGGCTCGCCGATCACACATGCACCGCGCGGTGGAAAAAAGCCGTACGGTGCATGCATCGCTATGGAGCGTTCAAGTCAAGATTCTAGTTCAGTTTACGCAAAGAAGGGGCCGACAGTGTCTTGCAGCGACGGGGATTGAAACACAAACTCGTTGCCCGTGATGAGTTCGTACAGCAAAATGTACCGGCGCGAGAGTTCGTGGACCAAGTCCTTGGGAGCTTCGGGGAGGACTGCGTCGTTGTACGGGTCGCAGTGGTCGCGAAACCAGAGGCGGAGGAATTCCTTGTCGATGTTTTCGGGGCTGAGGCCGGCCGCCATGCGCTCGTCGTACGAAGCTGCAAGCCAGTATCGGCTCGAGTCGGGCGTGTGGATTTCATCGATCAACAGGATTTCTCCCGTCACGTTGTCCACACCAAATTCGTACTTGGTATCGACCAAAATCAAACCGCGAGTCGCGGCGACTTTTTGGCCAAATGCAAACAGTTCAAGCGCCTTGTTGTGGCAATAATCCCATTGCGCTTGCGTCATGCGGCCACTGGACACGACTTCGGCGCCAGAAATGAGCTCGTCGTGCACGTCGTCCTTGGTCTATGGCGCGTTGCATGAGTGCATTGGCAATGGAAGAAGGGCTTACCGTGGGTGTGACGAGGTTCTCAGGCAGCTTCTGGTGCTGCTTATAGCCGTCTTGGAGCTTGTGGCCGCAAAAGTCACGGCTTCCTTTGGCATAGTTGGTCCACATCGACGTCGATGTCGACCCGGTGATGTACCCGCGCACAACAAATTCCACGGGGAACACCGTGGCTTGCTTGCAAATGACGGCGGCAGGGTGCGGGTTGGCGATCATGTGGTTGGGCACGATGTGGCGCGTCGCATCGAACCACCACGAGCTCGTGAGTGTAAGAACTTGGCCTTTGGCAGGCACGGACGTGAGCTGGCGATCAAACGCGCTCTGGCGGTCCGTCGATACCAACACAACTTGGTTACGTTCGGGCAGCACGTACACGTCGCGCACCTTGCCGACATGCTTGGTGACAAGGCCAGGGAGGTTGAGCCCAGTAGCGCTCAAGGCAGGAGTCGCAGCGATTTGAGTCAAGTATCTTTGCGTGCGCGCTTCGGCTTCACGGACGATGGCACTCATGGACCCTGGTGATGCGGAATTGGCGATTGGAAGCGAGTCCAATTTTGCCACATTCTCATTGGCATGCCTCCAATGGATGTGGGGACGCCATCCGGATACACGTTCCACTCTGGGGAAAAATTACAAAAATGCCAATATTCATTCGATCTGAATGAACATTCAGATCGAATATCGCAATCCTTACGCCATTTTCATGTATTTTTAACCAATATTTGCCACGTTTCCGGCAACTTGCACTTCTCATTCATTCAATTGCACATAACGTTGGAGGGGCTGGAGTTTCACACACATCAAATGCCCCTCGCACAACAATCAACTCGCCACCGCCGAAAACTGCATGGAAGGTTGCCGGCGGTGGGTGCGTCGCCCTTGGAGCACCCCCGTTGTTTGCTTTCTGCGAGTCTGGTGCCCTCACACAACGACAAGACCTTGAGTCCATCCGGTGTGTCTTCGCTTCCAACGTAACACGTGATGCGCATGAGGTCGTTCCGTCGATACGGCATTCGTTTCGTAGGCGTAGTGGCTTGCTTGGTCTTCTAACGGTTCGTTCCTTTGGTCGGCGAGAATCCGCGCGTTCATTCCCGTTCACGTTGAGCATCGTGGACTCTCTCGACCGACGAGGACGTCATGCTGTGGCAGTGCGGTGTTGGGGAAGCACATGCCCACATTGTGTTGGAATCGACGATCCGGAATTCGGCACGGGTGCTGTGCACATGCACCCGACCAAATTCACGAAGGAGATGACGGCATCGATTGCTGTGACCAGCCATGCACGGCATGAAGATGCGAGGGGGAAGTAGAATCTCGCCGCGGTCCCGAACGGCACGGCAATGTGGGCCAACGTACATCCCGTGAAAACGTTCAAGCGAGTCGAGGCCGGCTGGCAAACATGGACTCGTTGGTGCACACTTTGTGGGATAATGAAAGCATGAAAGGTCGACTTGAATGCGTTGCTATCGGTGCTGAGAGCTACACCGGTCTGGGCCATGTACGTCCCAACGGCCCAAACCGCGACGCTTGTGATGAACGGGCATCCACGATCGCCTGCAATGCACACAGGATGCTCCGTATCCACCTCACTGACAACGAAATGTCCCTGCTCTGGCAGACCACGGCGCTATCTCACCGTCATCATGCGCCTCTGCCGAGATCGCGCCTGCATTTCTGGAGCATCCACGATACTGCATTGAAGCGCATCGTTATCGTTGGCCAGCGCCATGAATCGGTGAGACTGAGGATTGTCGACGGCAGTGCTTCTCCTCTATCTGACCTTTTGTTTCTTCTTCTTACTCTCGGCCAAGAACGTTTCCTTGTGCAGTTGAAATTCTTTGCTGTCGGATGGGCGCGCCACAAAGTACCTAGTTGACGCATTAGAGTTCCCAACCCCGACGCCGCCTCAGCGTTCGTACGGCTCCAAGTCGATCGCAAATCGACAGATCTTGTGTGACACGTCGTCGATCTTGTCGTCCGTCGTGACTGTGTACACCTCGACCAAATACGCTTCAAACGGGATGCTGTCCAGCGGAAGGTCGTCCTTGCTCTCGAGTTTTGACAGCTGGATGGATGAGCCGCGGCCAAGTCGTCGCATCTATCACCTACCTCCTTCATGCGCGTCGCTTCCACTGTGATGCCGTTGGGGAACGTCCACCGCGTTCCCGATCGCTTGTACTGAAAAGTTTGCCTGTGGCAATCGAATCCACCATTTTGTTCATGAGCGAGCGAGGTGGTGATGGTGGATATCCGTCATACCGAAAGCCCAGCGTTGTTAAGAACTCGCCAACGTTGTCGCTTGCAGACATGGCGGTCTGACTCCGATATGGCACGGCGAAATGCCCACGGGTTTGCTGCGCAGACAGTTCGGACGGCTTCTTGCGCTCCCACTTTCCAACGTATCGAAGCTCCCTACGCGAGGACGCTAAGTGTAACTCGACCTTGGCGCATCCCTGAGAGACCTACCATTTCTGTCCGCCTCCAGACGATGGCATTTCAACGGCCGCACCAGAAAACGTACACGATCCGTAGATGACGTTCCGAGCGCGCACTTCGTAGTTGGGGACACCTACATGCGTACAGCAGACACATCGTCGTGTCGAATCGACGTCGTGGCCAACTTGTACCTTGGGGGGTCTGTGCCTCAATGTTGTACACATACTCGTTGTATTCGAATTTCTCCTACATCATTCATCTGTGATAGAGAGCACTCGTCTGCTAGTGAGGAATTGCATCGACATACCTTCTCCATGTCATTGCCACATAGGCCTCGGATGCGCTCCTCAAAGGCAGAGTACTCGTTCTTGGACACCTCGCCTTGGAGATTCACCTCGAAGGACTTGTTGCTGGCCGCCGCCATGTTTGTTTCTGCGGTCAAAATTCAACTCTGTGACTGAATTGGTCAAAAATATAGAATTTTCACCAATCAACAGTTATTTATTGGGGCATGGAGTGCATTGATTGGATAAAAAATATCGTGATTTTGGCGAACCAAATGCAGCCATTTTCATGGGGAGGAAGAGCAATTTCAAATTGGCCCCACACCGACGCAACATGAGCGTTCTGCGCGAAGAAAGCTTCGAGGTCATTGCACAGAGTTTGGGCCTGGAGCAGCTAAAACCAGGATGTGCTGCAGAGCTCGCGCCAGAGATCGAATTCCGGCTCCGTGAAATCATTCAGGACGCCATGAAATTCAAATCGCACGCGCGCAGAGATCGGTTGACTTCGCAAGACATCAATCACGCGCTGAGCTCGCGTAATATGGAGGTATGTATCGTCCTTGCACGTCATCTATCGCCAAGCATGGATGGCTCATGCTCACGTAGATGCTGTACGGGTATGGTGCCGGTACTGGGAGTGGCACAACGTTCCGCAAGATCAGTCCTGGGTTATACATCACGGACGAACCGGAAGTGCCAGTCACAGACATCATGAATGCCCCACTTCCTGTGATCCCGCTCGAGCCCGTCGTGCATATGCACTGGCTTGCTGTCGAAGGCGTGCAGCCCAAGATCACCGAGAACGATGTCGACGAGCCAACGATCGATCACACTTCGACAACGTCGGTTACGTTGAACGCCCCGAACCCTTCAAGCGGCGTCGAGCGAAAGCCCCTCGTCAAGCATGTATTGACGGACGAGATGCAACTCTACTTTGAAAAAGTGACGGATGCGATCAAGTCGGACGAGTTTCATCGCCAACAGGCCGCTTTCATCAGTCTCACCAAGGACCCCGGCCTTCATCAGTTGCTCCCGTACTTTTCCAAATTCATCTACGACCAAGTCAAGACAAGTCAGCGCGATCTGACGCTACTCACGGCCATTCTGCGGATGGCACGGTGCTTACTCTCCAACACGTCCCTTCGCATTGAACTCTACGTACGTGTCTATCGCTGGCGTCGGCCTTTGAGTCCATGCATCCGTCCTCACGAATCGGTCTCTCTAGCTCGAGCAGCTCATTCCGTCCATCTTGACGTGTGTGTTGAACCGGCAGCTATGCGAGAACCCCGCCGACGACCACTGGGCCGTTCGCAAATCGGCCGCCCAGCTCATGGCACAAATATGCCACCGGTACGTCCACCCTCTCCATTCTCTGTCCATTGCATGTGGACGCAAGTCCATCCTGATCAAAGCAGACTACTCGTACATGTTCCTGGGCCTTTAGCACACTTCCGTTGCGTGATTTGTGCCGCTATAACTCGATGTAGATTTGGCGAATCCTACGAATCTCTTCAACTCCGCGTATCCAAGATATACCACGAAGCGTTCTTGGACCCGACGCGGCCGCTCACGTCGCAATACGGCGCGATCGTCGGTATGCCAGTACAAACGCTCCTTCATGCATTCATCACGCTTCTTGACTTGGATGGGCGGGCGGTAGGTTGCCTGTATTTGGGGCCGTTGGTCATGGAGTCGCTGTTATTTCCCCACATTGCCACGTACCTGCGTCGACTTGACCCGGTCCTGTCGCCAAAGAATCCGAACCTCGTCCAACGCCTGGAAGCATTGCATTGCGTGGGGATGTTGGAGGTATGGCGCCTCGTCGCTCGTGCTGTGAATCGTCCAAGAGGACGCACACAACGAACGATCGTGATGATCCTTCGCTTGTTGATGACCATGCCACACGTAGCAAGCAGCAGGGCAATACTTGTCCCAGCACGTCAAGCCCCACGTGATGCTCTCGCGGGAATGCCTCGACACCATGCATGTGTTGGACGCGGTGTTTGGAGAAGCGCTGACACCGTATATTTGTCCAGCGCTCGGAAGCGATGGGTCGGCTAGTTACATCAACCTTACGTGGTAATTTGACCCAACGATGCACGGGCGTGTTGAGTGTGCACGTGCGGGCAAAACGAGCATCCGTGGCTTCCTCTTTATGCCTCCCAACCATGAAAACAGGCCGCAAGTGTGCCAGAGAGCAGTCGAGCTCACTTCTGAACTGACGAACGGGCATAGCTGCCCTGAGCTTGATCACACGTGATATGCTGCAGCTAGGAGCTCGTGGCCTCAGCCGCCACGCCCTTCGATCGTCCACTCGTTGTCGCTGGTGTCGCTGTGGTCATCGTGGTCAAAAGGCCAAACTGCCATCGGGAAAAAGTCCATGGCATGTCGTGGCACACTCGTCGTTGGCATGCAATTTGTCTGAAGGAAGGCTACAACCGCATCATGGCCGCGTTCTTTGGCCTCACGCAGTCCGGCGTCGGTGCCACCTTCGCATCTCGTGGCGTGCAGCCATTCAACGACGTCGAGATGACCGTTCGTTGCGGCATCGTCCATCGCGTCAGTTGTGCAGCCTTCCGAGCGATGCGCATGGAGCCATTGAACAACGTTGAGATGGCCACGTCCGGCGGCTCCGTCAAATGCCAACGACGTGCAGCCTTCTCTTCGGTGGACGTGCAGGAACTCAACCACGTTCAAGTGACCATTTGTCGCCGCACCGTCCATGGCCGCGTCTGTGCATCCTTCGTGGCGATTGAAATGAAGGAATTGGACTACGGCAAGGTGTCCGTTCGTCGCGGCAGCGTCCATGGCGTTCGTCGTACATCCTTCCGCGCGGTGGTAGTGGAGGAAGGCCACCACTTCGACGAACCCGCGAGCTGCGGCTCCGTTCAAAGCTCGCACCGTGGCCCCGCCGGAAGTGTGTGCATGCAGAAATCGGACGAGATCGAGATGTCCCGCTGAAGCAGCGTCGTCGAGAGCACGGGAAGTGCAGCCTTCTCCACGAGCGTGATGGAGGAATTCCACCACGGAGAGATGGCCAGCTGACGACGACAGATCCATCGCATCTGTTGTCGCCATGGAGCCGTACGAATGCAACAACTGGACGATATGGACGTGTCCGTGGAATGCAGCACAATCCAACGCGCGCTCTGTCAACCACAAGGGTTTGCAAACAAGCCACTGTCGAACGCGCGTGGCGTCGCCTTCGAAGATAGCGAGATGGAGGGGCAAGCAACTTTGGATAGATTCGTCCAAGCAGAGAAACGCCAGGTCCATGGCTTTCTTCCCGTAAGCTTTGTAAAAGCGCTCAGGGAGGATCAGAGGCGCAGTGCACGACGCCTGCGTGCCATGTCCCAGCTTTCGCTGGAAATGTCATTATCGCTTGATTGATGCACGCGTTCAAGACGGTCTTCGAAGGATAGAACTATCCCCACAAGCTATTCTGAAGTGGCGGCATGGCTCTGTCAAGAGTAATCGAGCGAGGCCGCGGCAAGTAGACGTATGCGATCGGCAGTGCATTTGGTCCTCCAACGGCAATGATGCGCTGGATCCACGGGTTGAAGTCGAGACTCCGCAGCATACATACCACATGATGGCTCTGCATCAACGAGCATGGAAGACACGTGGTGTCGAGACGAGGAGGAGCTTCTTGGATCCTTGCATAATCGAGCACGGCTTCCTTGAAGTTCTGCAACGTCAACGCCGCAGGAAGACCAAGTGGATCAGGTGGTAGTGGCGCAACTCCTGGTGCATTCGCTTGCTCTTGAGCATCCCGGATAGCTTCAACAAAGACCTCCACGTTTTGCCATCCAAATATCACGGGCGGGTCGTCTTCCACGTGAACAGATAGTTGCTTGATCGTGTCGTAGAGGTGCTCCTCTCCATTCGCCTTCAACACATCTTCGAGTAGAGCAGTATTCTTCGTGGCATCGATCGCGCTAGACACTTGTTCACCGCGCAACGTGCCCGAAGCAACAGGCGCATTCACGTTCATCTTCGTTCTCTTCTTCTTGCTCTTCTTTGGTGCCATTCTTGAAAGATGATGAATGAATGAGAAAGGGAAGTGAGAAGGGCAAGCAACTTCAATGGAGTTGAATACAGAACACATGTTTTTTACATCTTGTAGTGCTGTGCTTTACAGTCCACGAGACCATCGAGGGTCCTTTTGAAAATTGCATAATTTTATACAAGTCTCTCGAGGAAATAACCTTAACAAACTCGATGGCAAGAATATATAAGATCAAAGAATTATTGATTTACGCAAGGTTTACATCGACGATATCCGTAAGAATGGACTCGTCATCGTCGCTCTCGTCGTCATCGCTTGACTCCTCATCGACCGGCAAAGGCGGCTCATTCGCAGCCTCATCTGTGGCTTCCAATTCGACGAGGTAAGCGTTCATCTCGCGAACCTTCTTCTTGGTATGATCGATGCACCGAGGCGTCACGTTA
>NW_008580162.1:736675-738095 GCF_000520115.1 Aphanomyces invadans
CGTTACAAAGTTATAAACTGTAGAAACTTATAGCCTCTGAAATTACTTACCGACTGGCATGTCCTGGAGATCGTACACCTTGTGGTGAAATTGGACAGTGTGGCTAAAAAACTTACGACACTTCTCGGGCGTCGCTGCTTCGTGAATGTTCGCTTCGACAGCCTGGAGCAACATGGTGCGGCGATGCTCAGCCATAGTCGAGTACAATGGAGCGACAAGAACTTCGTCGCGGTTCTCGACGAAAAAGCGCTTGACGCCCGCCTTGAACACCGAGAAACAGTTCTCGATGGGGTTCAGCATGGGGGAGTAGGGGCCAAGGCGCAACAAAGTCATGCCAGCAAACTCGTCCATCGCAAAGACACTCTCCAGGTCGTTGTGGGCTGGTGCATTGTCAACGACGACAAGGACTTCCGAACGAGGGTGGCGTTGGCAAAGCTTACGCAACAAGTCGACAAAGAAGGCGTTGACAGTGATCATATTGTTCGACCCAAAGCGTGTATCGTAGTGCACAAGGCCATTCTCGCCAATGCACGCCAAGACTTGAATGTTTTGACGCCCGCCAGACTTGGTTGTTTGCACAGCTCTTTCACCCTTCTTCGACCAGCCCATGCTTCTCGACGTCCACAAATTGAAGTTGGTCTCGTCCATGTAGTACGCGGTCTTTCCCCCCAACGACACGTACTCTTGCAGCTGGATCAAGAAGTTGCGACGTTTCTCCTTGTTTTCAGGCTTATTCATGTACTCGGGCTTCACATGAGTTTGCTTCAGAGTAAAACAAGCGCCCTCCAGATTGTTCTTGACGGTTTGTTGGCACACGACAAGGCCGAAACGGATTTGCAGGGATTCTGCCATCATCTTGAGTGTCAACTTGGGATTGTCGCCAAGAAGTTCAGTCAGGTATTCGACGTGGAAGTCGTGCATCTTGGAGCCACGAGAACCGCCCCAAATGCCACCCCAGAGTGTGCCGAGCTTGAAGCGGGCAATCCACGTATACGCTGTCTTCTCCTTCACCTTGATGATGCGAGCAACCACACGCCAGTCGTCACCCCTCGAAAAAGCATCGATGATGAGCTCCTTCTTCTCCTTGCTGTGCTTGTCACGGCGCATCTTGTAGACTGACGATCTTATTCACAATAATGCGCAGGCGGGCGGAATTCTCGTACTTTCAGCATGAATTCGCCCTCATTCACGAAAATCTAATAACCTCTCCATAATCTATTTCTGAGTAGACCAGGTTTCATAATATTAAAGAGGTTCAAGCTTCACTTGGATTTGGGTGGACTTCACTTCATTTGGGAATTTCTTCACTTGGACTGGAAATGGTGTATCTCAAGGCGGTGCTGGACTTGCCAATTCAAAATTGTTGAAGGACGAACGACTGTGAACAGCGACAAGAGACCCCCCGCCCCATAAAAAATGA
>NW_008580162.1:751585-765952 GCF_000520115.1 Aphanomyces invadans
GGGCAAGCAACTTTGGATGGATTCGTCCAAGCAGAGAAACGCCAGGTCCATGGCTTTCTTCCCGTAAGCTTTGTAAAAGCGCTCAGGGAGGATCAAAGGCGCAGTGCCACGACGCCTGCGTGCCATGTCCCGCCATTCCAGGTAGTACGGGACGAGGTCCCAAAACAACCCGTGTTGATACGACGCAACGACCGCCATGAGATCTGCAGCAAGGACAACTGATCGAAACGCATGCACGTGAACAGTACGTAGAGGAGCTCGTCTCGATTTCTTTATCACGGGCACTGCCGCCGGTGTCGACAACGCACGGCGACGGCATCGCAACCCCATTGCTGCCATGGGCACCTTTTTGTAACGATTCCGTGAGACAACCTATTGGCAAAAATGTGCAGAACGGAAGTAAAATTTCGCACCAATCAAATGCTTTCAAATCCTGGGATTTAGTACCTACTAACTCCGGATGAAGCATGTCGGAAACAAGATGTGATGTCGCTCGAAATCCGGGCGAGCGATATGGCGAGGGCGAGGACATCCAGCAGCGCGCGCAAGTTTCTGCATATCATGGTACGTTCGTTTGAGTAGGAAGGTGTCGAAATGGCGCTTTGACACTGTGTCAGTGCACCACGAATCAATGTCAACTTACTTGGTCTTATCGATCGTCCATGGAGTCTAGGATTACTAGTGGACCCATCTCTACAATTGTACACGTTGAGCTCAGAATCCGAGCCTCGTTGGGTGTGGCGAACGGCATGCTGTCGTTGCCGTGGAATCGATTGCGCACCGCGGCAACCACGAAGGAGGAGAGGTCGCCAACATCGTCGTCGTCGTCATCCACGCTCTTGTCTGAGTTCCGCGAGAGTGCTGAGAGACCATTGTTGTCCACAGAGCGTCGCGACGAGTTGCTCCAACTCGCCCGCGCCAAACGGATAGCATGGGTCGAAGGAACCGGAACGGGACGGCGTCGACGAGGCTCGGATTCGTTCAAGACGAGCAACGTTCCCAGCCATGTGATTGAGTTGATGAAGTGTGCTGATGACGTGGTGCATTTCATGGACACCTTCGATGTTGTCGCCACCCACCCTCCAGTGGCGCGGGACGCGGCAAGTGCATCATCGAATGCGTCGACAATCTCTATTCTGCAAGAAATTGTCGCGCAGAGCGAGGTTCCTCCCAAAGACGCTGTAGGTTGTACGGACCTGCCGCCACTACGATTGGACCCAACGTTCCAGCGAGCCTACAACCAGCTGCTCGATGTTCTCAGACACCCCGACGCCGCTGATCTGGTGCACTCGATCCAAGGCTTTGTCAAGTCTATGCACGAGGCATCGTCCCGCAAGTCATCTAATCCCTCGAACGGCGGCGAGAAGGTCCACAATTTCATCGCGCATTTTCTCCATTTGATGCAGTTGTCGCCGTTAATCAAGAAACTGGAGCAACAAGAAGCACTGCCGGACCTCCGGGATCAAGGCATGCGCCGTGAGACTCTCGAGGCTTTCCTCATGGAGAAGCTGCATGGCGCAGTGTTTGGCGCACGGCCCCAGGAGGACGCGAACCTGTCCGCCCGCATCGCTTCGCTCGGGTTTCTCTCGTTCCAGCATTTGGACATCACCGCGACTTCGGACTTGGCGCGATGGACCCTCATTCAAGCGCGGCTGATGGAATTGCCGCGATACTTGAGTCCCCGACGGCAAATGGCATGCATTCTCCAAGTGTGCCACGATCTCACGCACCTGTTGAAGGACCACTTGGGCGGTAAATACCCCGGCGCGGACGAGTTCTTGCCCGCGCTCATCTACACGATCCTGAAAGCGAATCCACCGCATTTGCACAGCACGGTCGAGTACATTCAAACGTATCGCCACCCGTCCAAACTCCTCTCGGAGCCGGGGTACTTCTTCACTCATCTCGTGTCGTCCTTGAGCTTTTTGGACCACTTGGACGACTCGGGCTTGTCGATTTCGGCGGAAGAGTTTCACGACGGGCTCAAAGCGTCCACGAGGGATTTGCACGCGGCTATGCCATCCACGGGACGCATGGAAGCCAACGACAGCGCAGCGCAGGACACGGATAGCTGTCCGAACGACTGCTCCCTTGACACCGCCCCGCTCTCTGTCCTCGACGTGTGGAATCGCCGACGAAAGGCCATTGCGACCCACACCTCCCCGCTCTTCACATTTCGCTGGCCCTCCGTGGACGTCCCGACCACAACCACCGACTCGTTCATGACTGCAACGCCAAACGACCTACGGCTAACCGACGTACCCGACCTCCTTGCCCAGTACAAGCTCCTCCACGTCATATGCCAACAGCATGGGTTCGTACAACCGAAGAATATTTAACACGAAATGCAGAGTACCATGCCACTTGAGTGTGTTGGGTAGCACATTGCCTTGAGAGCTGTCTGAACAATGCCAAGCATGAGGACATCGTTGGGAGGGTCCGCACGAGGGTGACGCCACCGCACTACATGCGTGCACACCGTCCCCACAATGTGGTGTCGACCTCTCGGCTTCGTCTGGAAACATGGGGTTCCAGCATGTCTTGATTCTCTGCGCACGATGTGCGCAGAGAATCGAATGCAGTCACGGAACTATAGTCTGATGGAGAACGCGGCATAGAGGGTCACAGAGGGGCGCTGGGGATGCACAGCCCCTGCCCCGAGGGAATGAACACGAAAGATTACTCGGAGAGGCATGGACACAGCGCCCCGTTCGCCACATAAACTAACCAAGGGACATGCGCATTCGGTACTCCACGTCGATCAGGTCGGGCATCTCGGTTGCCGCGACTGCCGGCGTTTGGAGGAAGCTCTGCAGTGCGAGCATCGATCCATCACATTTGGGAACAATGTGGCCTTGCGCATGGGAGTGGCGGGAAACGAGATGGGGATGGGTGCCTTGCTCAAAGAGAGCAGCCAACTCCTCCGACTTGGAGGCTGGCACCACTCGGTCGCTCATGCCACTCACGTGAAACGACCGAACGTCCGGCACAAGACCGCGAGCAAAAATTCCGTCCTTGGGGTTGACGTAGCCACCGAGAAAGATTGCGACAGACGGAGACCAGTCCAGGTCCTCTTGAGCAACCTCCGAGCACAACCACGACGCCAAGGAGGCTCCTTGTGAAAATCCCACTAGACCATCGATCGGACCACCCTTGCTCACAGCGTTGGCAACATAGTTGATAACTTGTCGCTGCGTCTGGACGCTCATTCCATCCTGAGGATTCCACCACGCCCTGAAGTCACTAGTGTCAATGGGTTTGGTCACTGCCTTCGGAACGAGGTTGATAGGTCCATCGAGGTAGACGAGCTCGACGCCACGGGGCAAGTACTGAAGCAGGTGCTCCGTTTTGCTCCGGAACACCGCGCTGTTCTGAAACATCCCATGGAGACAGAGCAGGCGCATGATGTGGCGGCCGTCCACTCAAGGGCCACTCAAGAGATGGCTAGTGCAGTGTGAAACGCCACCGTTTAAAATGGCTCGCGTGTGGATTTCGTCCAATCAAAGTGCGTTTGGAAGATATGGACCCAAATTTAAGCCAATCGATTTCGAGAATTTCGACAAGACCACCGCTCATCCAGTTCTACCTGGCCAATCGAATCATTGGAATACGAAATAGCGCATGGCGTGCAGAAGCGGCGGAATGTGGTCGGGTGCGAATCATAGCAGGTCGATGGGGGGATGGAATGGTTGGTCTTTAGAGCGTGCGAGCTAGCAGAGACGATGGTTCATCTCGTCTAGGATATGTTAGGATGAATGGTGTTAGGTGGAAACCCCGCGATGATTGCGATATACTGCGAGGAGAACGTGCAATGGGACGTGGTGACTGCTGCTCGTTCGTGCCATGAAGAGAAATCATATCGAAAGCAGCCATCGAGCAAAGCTCAAGTCTGTTTTATCTCTTGTCGGCAGTCGTAATTGGATATGCCGCAGCGATCATGGCGCAGGAAAGTCTCCGATTGCAGGATATCTGACACTTTTTTAAATACAGCTAGACTAGGTTGATCTGGCGTTCATTCAGCAGTAGAACAAGCCTGGGCGGCAGCATTCCGCTCGGCTAAGGCGCGGTGGAAGGCCGACGTGATGGCATAAAACCCAAGGTGTTGATGGGAATTCTTGGTCCGTTTCCACTCCCGGTTTTGCAGGCGGTCGAGCTCGCCTTCAAGACGGCTGCTGAGAATGACCAGCGCAGTGCTCGCTGCGTCGCCATCAGCGACTCCGTCCGCCGCCTCTTCGTCCGTGGATGGAAATCGTGCGCGCTTGGCAATGCGCGTGGTGTGGATGGGAGAACCAAGGGGAGTGGGCGGGATCATAAACTTGGCATCGCGTTTCTCCGCTGCGACTTGCAGCGACGACAAGCACAGGTCAAATGCCGCCAACGCCGACACGTCAGCAACATCCAGTGCTGTCGACCGCATCATGCTGCCGCGGCTTCGCTTGACCTTTTTCTTCTTGAAATGATCGACCAAGCTCATGGGGTCACTGGTGCGTGGAGGCGAAAAGACACACACACACACGAGTGAATCGATTACAACAACGACGGCAGCTAAGCTAGCACAGACACGAACACAAGGACCAATTGGAGGGTGCCCTGTGAATCGCGCGGCAAGAAGGCAGTACGCGGTCGTGTCGGCCAACGGAGGACGACGTGCGCACTGCACTGCAAATTCCGAAATGAGAAGGCAAGCCACAGCCCAAGACGGTTTCTGAATTGCGGTGTCCGGATCCGGATAATTTCGCGCCGCGACGCCATTGGTCAAAGGTGGTGGAGAGTTCGGTCCCGATCGACGGGGGCGATGGATGCTGTGCGCTTCTCCGACTGGCAACCCTTGCCGATGAAGCAAGAGGTACTACCTCAACTGAGTAGCGTTGTGGGGCTGGAAGCCACGTTCGCACATTCTGCGTGCGAGTCGGACGTCCTTTGAAAACCGTTGAAAACAACTCTGTGTATAGAAGCACAGCGCACTTCTACCGCCACGAGCAGTAGGCTGAACCAAGCCAGCACGCCAATCGCGAGTACCACCCACAGACACAACGCAAGCCCCGCAGCTGAACTCTATTGCATACGAAAGACTGAGCTAGCTGTTGTAAAGAAGGTCAGTGTTAGGGGAACCCAGGCGCTTTGACTTGCACGACGCGGTGCTCAATTGACGCGAGGAAAGTCGTGTGATGCTTGGTTCCTCGCACCATCACGTTGAAAACAGGGATCCCCGGAACGACGTATTGGTGGTGCTGCAACACCATCGCGAGTGAGCAGAATGGTGACACTTCTAGCCACCACGTGTGCTTGTACGAGTGTTTCTCTTCTTCTCGTAGCCGCGTAGACTCGGCCACGTCCGACTCGACGTCCCCACTCAGCGCGACATGCCACGCGTCGTCCGTGGCAAAGGGCAAGACTGCGTCGGCGACAACATACAGCACGAGCTGCGACGCCTTGTAGTCGCATCGGGTGTCCCACATGCAGAACGGTCCGTCCTCCGGGAACATGTTGGCTAAGTGCTCGACCACCATGTCGTGCTCGTCAAACGCTTGGATAAAGTCGGACTGACCGTACTCATCGTACAAGAATAGCACCGGCCACGCCATGTTGCCCGAGTCGGGATTCAGGTCCGCCTTCCCCTGAAAGTCGGCGACCCGGCGGTCGGAAATTATTGCTGGGCCCACGCGAACCTTGCGCAACGTGCACAGTTGCTTGTACTTGTTGGTCATCGCTCGTCGCTTCTGGCGCTTGAACGCCTCGACCTCCCGTTCTACGCGCTGCTCCTCGAGCTGGACCAGGCCGCTCGCTTGAAGCGCGATCAAATCTTTGTGCGAAGGGTCGACGGCCAACCCGACTTTGCAGTACCGTAACGTGTCTTCGGGTTTCTTCAACATGCTGGACGCTTTGGCGCCGCGAAAGAGTGCCTTGAGGTTGGTTGGGTCGTACTTGAGTGCCCGCGCCGCGTCCGATCGACAGCTGCCGTAGTTCTTGATCGCCAAGTGGCATGCCGCCCGGTTGTTGTAGATGGCCGTCAGCAACTTGGTGAGCTCAATCGGCTCGTCGTGGTTGCACTCTTTAAGCACCTCGGGGTCGGTGGGTTCCGCCACCGCCTTCAAAGCGTACGTCACGCCGCGCGAATACTCGTCAATTGCGTACGTGTAGTAGTTTTTGTTGAACTTGCGCGCATCGCCGTAGTGTTGGTTGCCTTTGTTCTTGCACGCGAGCGCCAGCGTCTCTGGCGTCTCTCCTTCGTTCACTAGTGCCATCATTGCATCAACCATCACGTCGTCTTCGAGAATGTGGTCGTCAAAGAGAGACATCTCCGGGATCTTGTCCAAGTACGCCTGGCGCTCTTCGTTCGACCACACCTTGGACTCATCAAACTCCAGCTCCACCTCGCTCATGCTCTTCTTGGTGGACTTGCCGATTGCCACCAGTTCAAACTCGCACACTCCTGTTCGAGAAATAATCGACACAATAGTCCGTCGAAATAACTCAAGTCTTTTTCTTCAAGGAAAATGTTTTCCGGATATTCCACAATGTGCAGCAATTTCATCGGAGGTGCAAACGATTGGTGCCATCATGCCAAAATTCCACACTTTTTCAAGGAATTTTTTGTCAAATCCACCCAAGGGGCATGTTTATCGAAAAAGTTGTCGACTTTTGGCGCACTTGTTTGGGTTCTGTCGATGTGCGATATGCCGTGGGATTGTAGAGTTTTTGAGAAAACCATCAAAAGTTGAATGAATTTTGCAAAAACTGTTTCATTTTTCGTACATACCTATGTCACTCGTCCTCACATCCATTGCAACCTGTGACCACATCTACATCCACGTGGATGTCGAGCCCAATGGCCACAGCGCCGCTCGTGACGTTCGGGTATTTCGCAGCCCATGATGTCCAACTTATCTTTCTTCAAGCTCGCACGTGCGTGCGCCGCTAAACGTCGTGTGCGTAGACTCATTGCTGACGTCCAATACGCCGATGTCGATGACGCATGGAACTACACAGGAACATCGATGCGGTACTACCGGTCTTCGCTGGACGTGTTGAAGATGGCAGTTCAGTCATGGACAACTGAGTCGACGTCGACAGACAGAATGCGATTTGCGGTGAATCTAGGTGACTTGATCGATGGGAAGAACGTTGCGTTGGGGCAGACCGACGTTGCTCTCGAGCGAGTCCTCGCACCGATTGAAGCGTTCCAGGATGCTATCGGCCCAGTTCACCACTGCGTTGGAAACCACGAAATGTACAATTTCACGCGGGAACAGTACATCCACAAGCTTCTGCATCACACCAAATCTCCTCACACGCAAAGTCCACACAGCCTTCCACCCCCGACCACGGACGTTGCGTACTACTCCTTCATCGACTCTGCAGCACCCTCGATAGAGTTTATCGTGCTGGATTCGTATGGTCGCAGCGTGCTCGGGAGTCCCGCCGGGTCTAGCGATCACATCTCATCCATTCAGGTCGGTGACCCACCACAAGCTTACATTGGACGCGAAATGTGTAATTCGGATGGTACTTTGTTAGCTCCTTGCGCAACACAACCCAAATGAAGACAAGAACTCGTCGTTCCAGCTGGAGGGTGCGGACCAGCGGTTCGTCCAGTACAACGGCGCGATCGACGACGTGCAGATGACGTGGCTGAAGGGGATCCTAGATGCCGCGTCGGCGGAGAGGCGTCAGGTGGTTGTGTTCGCCCATGTCCCTGTGCACGAAGCAGCCTCCGGCAACCACCCTGCGGCAGTTTTGTGGAATTGCGACGAGATCGTGGCGCTGTTGGGGCGCTACGCGCATTGCGTTCGTGT
Source organism: Aphanomyces invadans (assembly GCF_000520115.1). Classification (NCBI taxonomy): domain Eukaryota; phylum Oomycota; class Saprolegniomycetes; order Saprolegniales; family Verrucalvaceae; genus Aphanomyces; species Aphanomyces invadans. The sequence goes on from NW_008580162.1 coordinate 759,382, forward strand.
TGTGTTTTCAGGGCACACCCATGACAATGGCCACTTCGTTTGCGACAAGGGCATCCATTACGTTGGGCTGCATGCGGCACTGGAATGCCAACCACTCGCCAAAGCAATCGATGGCGACGTACCCTCCACTGAAGCAAGAACGGACCGAGCGTATGCATCTGTGGACATGTTTGAATCGAAGATGCACATCCGAGGGGCTGGGAGAGTGCCAAGTCGCATTCTGACCTGGTAGACAAAACAAGTGGATCATGCATGTGTTGGCTCGACCGTGAATCAATGCAGTTGATACTTTCCCACTATCTCTACTTGAGCACACCAAACTACTATGGACGAACACACGTCACCATTGAGCATCAAGACTATGGGTCCGTGTGCACCGACGGAACACAACGGCGCGTCATTCCTGTGCTGAAAGACTTCGCCCAGAGGCAAATCGCAGGGTGGCTGCTGTTGCGACTTGTACTGATACGGCTTCGCGTGCCCATGTTTGCGACAATGGTCCCGCAAACGACCACCTTGGCAAGTATTACTCGACGAGGTGCTCGCAGTCAATTTCCTTGGAGCGAAAACGTACCCGCTACGACTCTGAAAGACGAGCATGTCCCTTCGCACAATCCAGCTTCGTCTCTTTCAGCACGAATGCGGATGCATCTATGCGTGCGAGCAGATTCATTTCACCCTCTGCTGCTCCTCTGTCGGGCCGTGCGTGGTCTGACGCTGGAACTGAGCTGAATTCGTCACAACCCGGCGACATATTTGAACCAATCAAACGCAATCCATTCGAATGTTGCCATACGATTGGATAAAATCACGTTGATCCATTTTGAATGATGGCACCAGCCCGTCCAAGCCAACGCTTGATGCATGCAGTTGCCGGGCAATTGCAGGGCCCGTCAACGCCGCTTCGATCGATCTCCCAGCGTCTGGGATCATTCGGGTAGGTTAACGTGCTCAACTGGCCGTGGGATGTTGTGTTGGTGTGGTGAAATCACCTTGTCCAACGCAGATTGATCGCCGACGTGCAATACGCAGACGATGACGACGGGTGGAACTACCGGAAGACGTCGCGTCGATACTACCGTCATGGGCTGCAAGTGCTTCGATGGGCTACTGCCGATTGGATCGATGAAGCCGCGATAACACCTCGTTGCATGCGCTTTGCCGTCGACTTGGGTGACGTCATCGACGGCAAGAACGAACCGGTTGGGGCATCGTACTCGGCGTTGCGCGCAGCGACCGCAATATTTGACGAATTTCAACATGCTGTTGGCCCAGTGCATCACTGCGTTGGCAACCACGAGCTGTACAATTTCTCCAAGGCCACTTACGTCAAGGAGGTAACCCTCCACACGCAGTCACGTCACGCCGACGACGCAAGCATTCCACCGCGTGCCACAGCCGTCGCGTACTACACCTTCACTGAGCCGTCGCTGCCGTCGTATTTGTTTGTCGTGCTCGATCCATACGGTCAGTCGACGATTGGAAGCCCCGTGGACTCGCCTGAATACGCCAACGCCGTCGAGGTAGGCGGTTCCTTCCCTGTCGTCTACGTCGCTGGCATGCATCGCTTGAACGAGAACTGTGTGGTTGGCGCACGACCTCGTCTGCATCAACTTTACCCTTTTGATTGCTTTACATGGGGCATGGCAGTGAGGAATGTGTATATTGTCGTGTGTCGTGGCCGGGACGAACTCTGCCCAAGTCTCATCGGTGTTAGTTCCTCAGCCGAAACAATCCGAACGAAAACAAAAACTCATCGCTTGGAATGCCTCGCGACGAATCGCTGCGCTGCACGGAGTTCAACGGCGCCGTGGACGACACCCAGTTGGCATGGCTCGCGAACGTCCTGGCCACCGCTGTCGCAAACAAGCAGAACGTGGTCTTGTTCACCCATGTCCCAATTCACCCGGACACGTGCCGCCCAGGTGGTGTCTTGCTCTGGAACTATGCCAAAGTTACAGCGCTGCTGGACGGGCACGCGTCGTCGGTGCGCGCGGTCTTTTCTGGCCATTCGCACAGAAATGGATATGCTGAAGACCACGGTATTCATTACATGGTATTCCATGCTGCCCTCGAATGCCCTCCCACCGACAACGATGCCGAGAACCGAGCGTACGCTACTGTCGACGTGTACGAAAACGGCCTGCACGTACGCGGGGCCGGAGTCATCCCGTCCAAGACGATTTCCTGGTAGGCTGATAGATCGAGTCGCCATGTTATAAAAACACTACCGTCGGCGCCAGAACCCGTGCATGGGCTTTGTGTTGGCAACTTCGCTTGCTCCAGTCGATGGGTATTATTGGAGGTTCGAGTTATCGGGATGGACGACCAGGTTTACTGCATTGGTCGGCCTACGCATGGTAGGACGGGTGGAATGCGTATGCTTGAGCAAGGGTTGTTCGTCGTTTGGTTTCAGGCACGTAGCCTTCGGGTGGCCGGCAAATTGCTGGGCGGTGCACCACCTTCCGGCGTCACTCGGTACTGCCTGGTTTCCTCTGGCACCCACTGTCGCCTTGGAGGAATCCGTTTGGTTTTGTACGTCGGGCAGAAGTGGTCCAAGCAAATCCCTTGCTGACAGAGATTCGACGTGTTAACTTAATTTACATCTTCTTGCGCTTGGGTGGAAGAGACCTCGGTGACGAGGGGTGGCGCCGTTGTGTCGCAAGCGGTGGAAGCAGCCACGGCGTCCACGACTTCGATGGCTCGATGGGCAAACGTATATTCATGTCGGCGGGACGCAAGCGTGACAAGGACAGTCGGGAATTCGACGATCGCCAGGTGCTTCAAGCTGTCACCGAGCGGCATCGTCGGGTCGAGTTTATAGTACTGTGGCGCGGACGCCGGGGCAAACTCCTTTTTGATCAAAAACAGCCACTCCGTCGCGACGTCCAGCTTGCAATAGGGCTTCAACTTGGTGCGAAGGGGCACATTCTCCTACGCGGCACAGATAACGTCGTGACCAAGACGGTGGCGCTATCAGGTCGTACCAAAGTCACGGACAAATGCTTGGTGATTACGTCACACAGGGACAAGCGCTCGGACCACCTGGGCTCGACAATCGTGACGATCTCAGCCACGTCGGTAAAGTGCATTTCCAAACGCCACAGCACACAATTCTCCTTGGAGTTGTACGTGGACGTGTTGGCCTTGTGGCGTGACATGCCGGGCGCGTGCAAATGCACAAACACCCCTCGCTTCTTCGCTTGCTGGACAAACGACTGGACGGAGGGCGGGAATCGTTTCAAGTAGTCAGCGGGAAGCTCAGGGTTCACCGATAGCGTGGTGAGATTGCCTGTATTATGTGGACTCTTGTGATTGTGCCCCTTCGATCTCTTTGATGGCGGCGGTGGCTTCACCGCTACATCGAGATGAACGGCACTCGTCGACCGCGAAATCTCTTGGAGGAAGAAGAAGTCTAAACAAAGGGCATTACAACGTTTAATCAACTGGATGCAGAAGATGTGTATGATAGTCGTCACATACCGCTGGACATGTCGGCGTCTTGAAAGTCCGCTAAGGCAATGAACTTGGTGCGATCCCGCTTGCCGTCGCAATCAAACTACAACGTCATCGTGAGACACCTGCTGTGTGTCCAGTGCTGCGGATCGCGGAATGTACCTGCTTTTTGTGTGCCAAGCAGCATGCCAGCGAGCATGTGATGCGTTCGCACCTGGGACATCGGTACTTGATGTCAAAGCTTGAACACTGCGTACACTTCACGGGAGAAGGCTCGCCGTCTCGCTTCCGCTTGCTAGAGCTGTATTCAGTGGTGGGCGTGTGAATAGGAGAATGTTCAGGCTCGGCGAGGTCCATCTCCGTTGATGCTGGCGTCGCAGCAATTGGACTTGCCGCCGCGTTCATGTCGGTTGCGCGGATAGAAATGGAGATGTCCAAAGGAAGCAGACCAATCATTGTCCACCCAGCGAACCGTCAAATCTATATCAGTTTAGACAGATAACTCAATTCGGACACCTCTAGAAAGTAATACTTGTAACTTGATAGGTCCAACACAAATTATTTGTGATCACCTCGCAGACCTTTGATACGTAGCAGTCATCGGATGCGTGGACCGCATTGGGATGAGACCAGCGCTTGATGCGCATTCGCCCACCACGTGATTGGGTCGGGCCAGGAGATGGTCCGAAAGGACGTGAATGTGGACGGGGAGCAATGCGCGGTGATAGATCACTCTGTCGACGAAGATGACTCGGTCGATGAAGAGAACTATGCCCTTGAAGCAAGCTGCTCTATGTTGAGACTATCGATTTGGCCCGTGACATTGGGTGAATCATTTAGAAGATTGAATTCTCAGACATTTTGATTGAATTTTTTCGTCAATTTTCCTCGGAGTCTTGGGTAGTTAGTTGGTCACCTGGGTAGTTAGTTGGTCACCTATCAATTTTAACACTTCCAGAATGAGCCAAAAATTGTTGAAAATGCCCACTCAAACAGGCCAGTGATCAACCGAATTTATACTGGATTAAACTATGGGAAAATGAAGGGTAAAACCGTCAAATTTACCATCTCATAGAGGTTTATCATTTTGGTACAGGAATAGAACCTTGGAGGAACGGGGGGGGGCTTAGTAATACTATTACCATTTCCACAAACCGAGGTCAATTAGCTCCCTGTACATCGGGGTGTATTTGGCTTTTAACCCTACAGTTCTATCGACCGACCGGTCAAACTGTTGTACAGTATTGTCCTACGAAGAAGGACATAAATAGGTGAAATTACCGGAATGGTAGCTGCTCGGTCAAGGGATTGGTGGAAAAGTGCAGAGGATATTTTGACCAGAATCCTCGGAAGTTGGGATGCTGGCCGAGCTGACGCAGGATCGCCTGGATGCGAGCGCGTTCGTCTTCGAGAGTCGTTGGGAGTTGAAGATGCCGTCGAATTTGCGTGGACCATTCGAGGAGACTGCGCTCCACTGTAGACGGTACGTGAAGTTGCGAACAACTTTCATATTTGCGAGGGACCATGCTGGAAGAGGTAGGACTTTAGTGACGTCCAAAATGCAGGTCCCAATCGAATCGTAATCCAAATTGTAGCCATGGTGCCGCCATCATATCCCAAACCGGGTGGACGCAGGGGCAGGCCATCAGAGCATGGTGAATAGTTTCGACGGCGTGACAGCTGCCGTAGGGACATTGCATTCAATCGGGGTGGACTAAGTGCATATGGTAGAAGCAGTATTCAACAGGCAGCACCCGGAATTGCAGTCGAGTCCACACGTCAGCTTGTAACGGTGTTGCGACGGCAGTGGTGCGACGGAACTGCTTAAGGTACGTTTGCAAGGCCTCCATGGTTCCGTGTGTTCGTAGCATGAGGTGGTCACGTGTGGGCTCGGGTAGGTTTAGGCATACCCGCTTGATGTGGTGTGGTGTCAAATCCCGTATCTCGGAGAGGGTCTTTTTGTAGGTTGCGCTGAACGGCAGGTGCCAAGGGACCTTGAATTGGACAGGGTCATGCCGAGCGTGTCCCGTGAACTTGAACACTCGGTGTGCTATTGCGGTAAGTCGAGCGTATATCGGTGCCAGTGAGTAGGGTACAGGACCATGATACTCCAACCGCTGGATTGCCGGCACGACAATGTCGTCGAACTCATCCGCAGTGGGCCAGGTGCGTGCTGGGGTAATGAAATCCTTCAGGCAATGAAAGCCTACCTCATCATGTGTTCAAACCACACCTTGCCTTTGTGACGGAAGGACGTGAATAGGGTGGTGGATGGGCCATTCTCGTGCAGCGAGATGCGAAAGAGTGCGTTGGCTTAACGCCACACTGGCATCTCGCACAGCTGCTCCAGTGCTGGCTTGGCGTGGCAACGTTTTTCCGTAGGTAGACGATGCCAAGTTTTCCACACGTCATTCCACAGTGGCGACACCTTCGCGAGGCGTTCGGCGGCACTGCGTGAGTTTGGCCGAAAATGTAGGAAGTCGAACCGGTCCGGCCGATTACAAGGGGTGAGTGCAACATCGACCATCTCGTGGGCGAGTCAGGCCCACATGTTGTCGGATTCCGCAGGTGCCCGCAGAAGGAGGCACAAGCGGGAGAGCCGTTGCGATGCAATGATCGAGGCGAGATGAGGTACTCTCCACCCTACTGATCAGTTGTACTGATGCGCCGCTTGCATCAGGGAGACCGTCCTTTGTGTAGGATCAGTCATCCTCGACTGGACAAACTTGTTCACCAGCGATTGCCATGCTGCAATTTGGTGGGGCGGCACAGGGATGACTGCTGTAAAGTGCCACAAGGTAGACAGGATCACTGTATGCACCAGCAGTCGCCGTCCTTGTATGGTGCGTGCTCGACAACCCCAGGTACGGAAGGTCTCGTAGAGTTTATCCGTCTGTCGGCTGACCTGGAACGATGCTGGTAGCTTGTGACCCAGCAAGATTCGAAGGTAGCGTATCGGACGAACCGACGCTGCAAACGACAGGCCCCGCGCAATCGGTATGGGCTGGTTGGAGTTCAGCACTAGGATTTCCGTCTTGTCGATGTTTAGTTTGGCTCCAGACGCAGCACAATACTGGTTGACCAGCTCCAGTTGCTCTTGTAGGTGAGCAATGCG
>NW_008580162.1:773635-774977 GCF_000520115.1 Aphanomyces invadans
GTCCACCAATCGTCCCAGAACGCAATGACCCACTGGTGATTGTAGGATGGTCAGCAGGGTATTCGGTGTTAGCAGGCGACCTGCGCCCGACGGCATCCACAGGACGGGTTTGCCAGTCAAGCACAACACCCACGCGTCGCTCTGGAAAAAGGTAGGAGCAACAATGCTCAACCACACCTCGAATAGGGATAGTGCATCCTCCGTGTGGAGTTGATGCGACAAAATTGGTTCCTCGGTGTTATCCCCCGTACGTATTTTCAAACCCTCGCGTCGGCTCAACAGTTGGGTCATGCTGAGCTTTGTTTTGCCGAAGATTTGTTTGTGCGTGTCTGCGAACGACTGCGCTGTTTTCTCCGTAGATGCGGCACACCAGCGCTGCCAGGTGTGTAGGTGGATCAGCGACTCAACGTTGTTGGGTCCTCTGTCGCCATGGTATGCAATACGATGTTTGCTGAGAGGTGTTTCATTTGTAGCTGGGTCCAGACTTTGTCTCCCTGACCCTTGGAAATATACCCCGTGAGATCGTTGAGGGTGTCCGCTGCTGCGTCGCTAACGGTGCGATCTATATCCTCGACCTCTTCGTGGTGCAGCTGTTGAATGAACGTCTCAAGAATTTCGTGTAGGCGCTCAATTGACATTGTCTCAACGTCAAAGCATAGTGCATTTCCAACTTGTTGGTACGTCGTGATGCATTCCTTGCGGTCCTCCTCTGACAAGAATTGACGTTGAAAGGTGGGGACAAAAGTGACGATATCCTGCTTTTCCCTCCTCTGCACGACCCGAAAACCTCCGTTGTTGCGTTGGAGGACGTCAAAAAAGCTCGGTGTCGCGAAGTCCTCCAGGGTTTTCGGTGCTGTGCGCGTCCGCTCCTTGCGTTTGCCACGATGCTGGACCACCTGGTACGGTTGGTCCACCTTCGTGAATAAATGTGTGTCCTTGGAGTCGTCGATATCCATTTTCCCGATCTCACCGTCGTCCTCGCAGACATCAATGTGCTCATGAGGCTCAGGTGTGGACATATTCGTCGCTTCCGTGCCCGCAATGGAGCGCTGAAGCGACGAAGCAAAGACACAAGAAGTGTGGGCAACGTTCGGGTGTGTCCTCTCCGCTGCCGTACGACTCGAGTTCGGCTGACTTACAGTCGTGTCGTTTTTAAGCTTTTCGACGCGATTGATACTAGATCAACTCGACAAGGGGGTGCCGGTTGAGTCGCCGTATCGATGTCGGGGTGCTGTTCGTGTCTCGGGTACGTTTAACTTCGAGATCTAAGCAGTGTAGAGATACACCGTTTGCACCGTGGAAAGGCGTCCCTTTTGTGCCTATAAAAACGACCCGATGATGG
>NW_008580162.1:782778-784193 GCF_000520115.1 Aphanomyces invadans
GAATTCAGGCAGGAACGCCTTGACGGCGTCGGTTTGCGTGCTTGTAAACAGCGACGACATGATCGCTTCGTGCGACTGCGCAGCTAGTGCATCACCCGTACGGTGAAGTGAGCCATAGCCACTTTAGGCGAGTATGGCCGAGCAAGGCTAATTTGGTCGAGCACATCGATGCGATCCTTTTTGGGCTTGGCGAGCTCCAACAGGATCGCTTCGATGGCGTCGGCAGATGGCGGGACAATAGATGCCTTAGTGTGCCGATTCGACGCAGAGGTAAAACCACGGATCACCTTGTTGAAGTCAAGGGGAGGGCGCGTGGGTCCACTTGCGTCCGCAGACCGAGAAGGTGCAGGCGGTGTCGCAACGTCGGTTCCATCAGCCAATGGGGAAATTCCCCCCACGTTTTGTTTGCAGATTGGACGTGACGAATCCGCGTCAAACGTCGACATTGGGTGGTTTAACTCCGAATTTACCATGTCACGATCACTGATTGGTGGAAACTCCAGATCAGTGTTCGTACTGAGTTTTTCGACGACATCATTGCCGGTTGGTACTTGACGCGAGACCGACGTCAGCGGCGACGGCGTCAGCGGCGCGGAGCTCAATGGAGCCGCCAGCCCAGGTGGACATGGAGGCACGCTGTCCGAGGCCCTAGGGCGGAGCGGAGCAAGCGGAGGCCAAGCGCCACCAGTGGGTGAGCGATCAACCACGTTGGCGTCGACGGGCGGCATGGCTGTCGGCGGTACATCGTTCGGCGGTGTGGGCAACTGCGGGCACGGTAAGTGTCCAACCTCCTGAGTCTCATGGGAACCTTGGGATAGGTCTCCTGAGGCAGCGTCATGGGGTGGACGAGTGGAGGCGTCGGCAGCGAGGGGGCATTGGTTCGACATGGGAAACAAAGGAAAGTGTGATTTGCCGCCAGACGGCATTCAAATCTGCTCCAAACGCCGAAGTCAGCCAACCGACCCGCACCAAAAAGATAGAAACAGACGCATATAACCCTCAGGTATGCATACAAGTAGGTACTAGCACACACATATGCTTACATAGCGTTCGTAGAACACGTGTCATTTGCAGAAATGGGCCACGGCGCGATACTCACTTAGATGGAGCGCGAGATGGTGCTAGCACTGCGAGCCCATGGAATGTCCTATAGGGCCATATCCAAAGAAGTCGGGCGGTCAATTAAGGCGATACACGTTCCTTAAGGACGTTGACGCATATGGAAGGAATTTCCACGGTCGCAAGAAGACCAAACTTGTTGGTCGCGATTATCGACTCCTCGTTCGCGAAGCTTCCAAGACTGGCCTTAGTGCCGGAAGCCTCAAAACATCCCTCAACCTCGACGTGTCCTTAAGGACCTGTCAGCGTCGCCTTCAAGGCTCCGAAATTCTGTCGTACGACAAGCGTAAGCATAC